>NW_006800236.1:399700-445440 GCF_000485575.1 Poecilia formosa
AAGGTC
The DNA here is from genome assembly GCF_000485575.1 of Poecilia formosa. NCBI lineage: Eukaryota > Metazoa > Chordata > Actinopteri > Cyprinodontiformes > Poeciliidae > Poecilia > Poecilia formosa. The sequence continues at coordinate 399,707 of NW_006800236.1, forward strand.
AGGATTTGAACCCATGTCTTTTGTACCTGAAGTCTGATGTCATAACCTGTGGACCACACAACCTTCCACACTATAGAATTTTCTTGTGGTGCATTTATCTTTTCAGGTGTCAATATTGACTGCCATGCTGACAAGACGTATACACAGTGGCGCAACTACACGTTATTCAGGTGGATCCGAAAACATAAATCGGCGCGCCGCCCCCTCCAGTCGGGGTTTTGACGCCCCCTCTGGTGCTGCGCCCCTATGCACTGCATACCCACTTTTTGCGCCACTGGGTATACACCATGCTTTCCTACCAAGATTTGGACCTATGTCCTTTGTACTTAATGTCTGACGCCATAACCTGTGGACCTCCATGCTTTAAATCCTTCCATGCTTTAAATGTTTCTCGTGGCGCATTTATCTTTTCTGCTGTTAATAGTGATTTTGAAAGGATGACAAAATAGACATTCTTTCCAGGATTTGAACCCTTATGAACCATAATATATGAAACATTGAGCAACTTATCTGATGTGCAAAGATGCTTTTTGTGATGACATTCATCAAAATGCGATGTTACTGGTTTTCTCAATTGTTTACTGGGTGGTGTTTTTATGATTGTGTTGTAAAGCACTATGAATTGTCTTGATGCTAAATGTCCTGTACAAATAATCTTGATTGATATGTAAAACTCTGAAGAGCCTGTTTGCTTGCAGAGCATCTAATTTAACCAGTCAGTCCAGGTGTGGTGGTGCAGTAACTAATTTTAACCTATTTGAGATATACGTCATCCTCTCTGTTAGACAATTGTTACTCAAGCAGGAAAAGGAGCAAAAAAAAAAAAACACTTTATCTTTTATGTACACTTTTACATTTTGTTATTCACCTGAGAAGTTTTTCCTCTTATTTTTTCTCATGTCTCACATGTTAAAGACAGTTCAAATTTCTAAGATAATTGAAAGAAAAAATTTTTTCCACCGAATATGTTCTCTCTGTGGATGGAGCAGGAAAGTCTGTCAGTAGCTCGTGTTTTGACCTACTTCTATTTTTCTACAAATGTAAAAAACACAAAATAAAAGTATATATAAAATTGTCACAAAACTGTAGGAAATTGAGCCTTTCCATGTTGAAAAGAGGAAGTCTCATTGAAAGGGATTTAACTCCAGAAAATGAAAAAAGGTTTAATCAAATTGCAATAAATTATGAAAGAATTTAAAAGTAAAAAAAGAAACTTACTTACCAGCCTGTCCTAATTAGATTTCTAAATTGCATCAAATTGCATCAACTTAAAATCCAGAGTCATAACGTTTTAAAAGCCATTGTCTTGAATGTAAGATAAAATAAAAATTGACAAATAAATTTTAAAAATGGCAGACACACAACATTTTTGTAATAGTATTTTATTTCCATTTCTGTGCGAAGAAATATCTTCAAACACAGGAGACCAGGAGATTACTGTCCCAGGAAAAACTGTAAACAGGCTCATGTGTGAGCAGTCTAAATAATTTAATTTTTCAAATGCCAGTTTGGTCACTTTATATTAATATGGAGGGAAAAAAATATATCACAAACATCAAGTTGTTTTCCATGTAAAAATTATGGCCGTGGATTTTTCAAAAATCAAATTTGGATATGTGAGTGATTATCAGAAATATTGGTTTTTATGCAGTATTGGTTTATGTATTGCTGTATTTTGTACAGCCTCTCTGGTGAAACACCAATTATCAGATACAAGAACTTTGAGGAAGTGCCGAATGACTCATTATTTTTGCTTCAGCTTAAGTTGTGCAAAAAGGAAAAACAAGGTCGCAAGTCCACACTTGGACAATAACAGAAAGGTGGTATCTTTTTGTTATTGAATATAAAATCCTCAACGATCACTTAAATAACTCAAAATTAACATAACAATTTACTGGAAATTAACCAATAAAAATCAGACATTGCTTTTGAAATGTGGTTCAACAGATTAGAACCCTAGGAGTCTGCTTCTACGCCCTCCAAAAGAGAGAGAGAAAAACAGACAAAGATAGTACAGTGACAAAAAAATACTGTGAACATTAATGCTGAAAATAATGAATAAATCAAGAAAAAACGCAGAGTGACCGATGCAGAATTTCATTACATGTCATACAAACTGTGCACCATGTTGATGTTGTCGACGTGAAGCAATTTTTATTTATTTTTTTTCATGTCAGGTATTTTGTGGAAAACGAGTCACGCAACATTGGGTTCAGATGGTTTCCCAGCGGTCACCTTCGCAACCTTCCCTGACAACGCAGAGTCTAGTTCCTCTCTGTGTTTGTGTGTCACAGTTGGGTGAGTTTTTTCTTTCCTTCAATTTTTTCCTGGTTTTCTTTAAAGCAGTACAACTTTAAATCCCACACAAATAAACTATAAAAAGTCAAGTTAGAATCTCATCTTGTAGTGTGTGATTTTGGCGAGATTTGATCCATCAAGAAAACTTACAAAACAAAAAAATGTTCTCCTTGAACTCCAACTGAGCAAACTGATCTTATCGCATTGGTACTACGTGAGTGACATGGCGTTCACTACCATTTCATGTCAACATTTTACTTTTTTTCTGGTCCATGTTACATCACAAACTTCCCATCCTTAAGCTGTATAAAAACGGTTCGAGTGAAATCAGGTTTCAGGTTCGCCGAAGACATCACCGAGAACTTAATCAACGTTCTGCTTCAATAACAAGACCTTTCAAACCCAACCACACATCTAAGCAGGTGAGTAAAAATGAAAATAAAAAATTAAGGGATGGTTCAAAATGTTGTGAAGGATCTGGGTCTGTTCTAAAGTGGATTTCATCATACAGATCATTTGGCAAGTTTTAGTAGTTTTTGTCTGAATCTGTATGGGAGCAAAANAATGCACCGATTTCAAAGTTTTTTGCTGATACTGCCAATATTTCTGTTTTCTTGTTTTTGGAATATCGGCAGTATCAGCAAAAAACTTTGAAATCGGTGCATTCCTGGTGTAAAAAATAAATTGATAGAAAAAACATATTTAAGCAGAAATCATCTTTCTGTGAACATATAGCCTTAATTTTAACTGATTATAATAAACTTTGTGTGTTCAAATCAGAAATAACAATTATTTGCAGACCAAGGTCAGGATTTGAACCCATGTCTTTTGTACCTGAAGTCTGATGTCATAACCTGTGGACCACACAACCTTCCACACTATAGAATTTTCTTGTGGCGCATTTATCTTTCCAGGTGTCAATATTGACATGCTGACAAGACATATACACAGTGGCGCAACTACACGTTATTCAGGTGGATGCGAAAACATAAATCGGCGCGCCGCCCCCTCCAGACGGGGTTTTGACGCCCCCTCTGGATCTGGGTCTGTTCTAAAGTGGATTTCATCATACAGATCATTTGGCAAGTTTTAGTAGTTTTTGTCTGAATCTGTATGGGAGCAAAAATCTAGGTGTTATTTTTGATTAAGTTGTTTCAAAACCTGTCATAATGCTTTTTTTTTTCATTTAAAATAGCACAAAGTGGAATGTCCTTGTTAATATTTGTGTTGAATTCAACACTTCTAATTAAAACACTGAATATTTTTCTTGTATGTGTTGCAGATCATCTAAAAGAAAACTGAAAATCTGCATCATCCAGGAAAATCCTGATCTTGGTATCTGTAAGCTATTTTAAATTTACATTTGAGAATATAGAAGTGTAAAGTCACATTCAATTAATTAGAATGAGTCTAAAATGTTAGTCTCAATCAATGAGGAAAAATTACTTTCAGCATGTTCATATCACACGTTTGGAATCATTTCAAAATATCTTCCTAAGTATTTCATAAACAGCTGATTTATATTTGTGTGATTGTATCTCTTGAGTTGCTCTAATTTCTATGTAAGAAGATTTTTGGATTGTTTTTCCCTCAACAGGAAACCATGAAGATCCAGGTTGTTGCCGTCCTGATCCTCGCTCTCTCTGCAGCCGAGATCTCCGAGGCTCTGAACTTCTTCCAGAAGCACGTCGTCAAAAGCATGAATCCCCGAAGTTGCGACAGCAAAATGAAAAGAATAAATGCAGCTGAAAGATGGTGCAAGCCGATCAATACCTTCTTCTTGGACCCAGAAGGAGTCCTAAACGGAATCTGTAACTTTGGTAACAACCATCAAACACAGGCTATAGATCTCCAAATTATTGATTGTCAAAGTTTGAGGAAATCAAACGGATACCGTCTTTGCACATACATAGCTGTCAAAGGTAGAGCAACTAGTGTTACAGTCTTGTGTGATCAAAACCGTGTGCCTTATCACCTGGATAATGTTGTGAGAAAAATAAATAATGGCTAATTTTCCATTTTGTTCTGCATCTATGTTCTGTACAAGCAGCAACGACAGATATCTGGAACAACTTAGAACCTTCTCCTTCTGAATTACTATTTGAAATAAAGCATTTTCTGCATCTTGGAAATAATATTGACAAACAATAAAGTAAATTGGAAAAGAAATGTAACTACCAGACTGGTCTTTGATGTTCACTTTTTTACTATTTTTATTTTTTAAAAACAAAACAAAAAAACAAAAAAAGAAAAGAAAACTTTGCAGCACGAATAGCTTTTCAGGTGGTGGTGGTTTTTTCCCCCCACATCTCTGTACAAACAGCAGAGGGCGCTGCTGTCCAACCTGTGGCGCCATCTTTAACTGAGCTTTATAATAATAACATCGCTACATTTCATTTTGGCTTGAGCAAAATCACTCGCGCTTTCTTTAAATGCACATTTATCTGCGTCACACTTAAATTAATTTAACCAACATGACATTCAGATCTAACCACAATGAGATCAGATAGCATGCATGCTAAGGCCACGTCAAGCTTAAACATAAGCTTCTTCTGTTCTCTAAAACCAACGCCAACAGGTTTTTAGTGGCTTTAAAGACACACGAAAAAAGAAAAAGTTGATGAGATTTATTTCAGGTCAATATTTCAGTTTTTGTTGCTTTGCCTTTGGAGAGAAGATCAAATGCTCACATGCTTTTTGAATATATATATTTTTTACAGCTTTTAAACAATTTATCCCTTCAGAGGATTCTAGTTGATTTAATACAACACAATGTGGCCCAGTTTTCAGGTAGTGGGCTATAAATTTACTAGAAGAGACCTGAACATTCAGTTCTCGTAAACACAGGTGGTTTTGTGGTCACAATGGTCGGACTGATAGTTATTGGTAACTACAACAAACCTCTGTAGTTACAGGTGTTGCTGGAGAAAAGTACAAAGTGACATTTTCTTGATCGGTCCATTTTATCATCTAATGAGAAATTCTGAGCAAGGGAAATGTTAAATATCTTCAGGTAGTTATAAACTGTTTTCAGTTGATAACTAATGAACTAACAGCTCTACTGTAGTTGTTTCTCTGTTTTGAAGGTGAAAGGTATTCCTTAAAATGCAGGAAGTAAGTCCAACGGGCAACAATAGATTTATTTCTGTCATCAAGACCATAAGTTTACAGCTACTGTTTTGCAAAAATAGTGTTTCACTATTAAAAATAATAACCAACAGCTTTGTTTAAGATTTCACTCCAGGTAATGGCAACATTCAATGTCTTTGCACAATCTATGCATGTGTGACTGCTGCTGCAGGTGTGGTTTTGTGGTCATTTCAGTGAAAATCCTTCGTCCACACTGTTCGTGATAAAACTCACCACCACATATCAGTTGAAATTCGTTTTTAGTATTTATATTATATGCAACTTCAGTCATTTTTTCCTACAAGCTTAATTTCTTTTAAATCTCATCTGATTTCCTTTTCAGGATACGTGAGAAGAGACTCTCAGCAGCTCGTTTGTGGTCGGCCATGTTTGTTTTTCCCACTCATCACCTTCTCAGAACACAACTCACTGATTTGATTCAGTAGCAGCGGTGGTCCTGCGTCTTGCCGGTTATGAGCCAATTGTGTGTTCTTATGCACATTAATGCATTATAAATATTCAACATGGCGGGATAAAATAGCCAATCAGCTTGCCTTAAACTAATTGTGTATCGTTACGTGTACATTTAGCAACATAAGAGTTACACCTTTAAACAGAAACATGCTAAGAAACTCCTCCTCAAAAGGAGACGCACTTTGGAGCATTAGTTTGTTTTCACACTCACTTCGACAACTAAAAAGGAAGAAGACTTCATTCTCTTTTTACCTCCTGTTCGTCTGGAAAAGGTGCTTCACTCATTTTGGACTAGGTAACATATTTATTTGTTAAAATCAATCAGAAATTATGATAAAGTCAAACGTTTTCTACATTTAGATAGTAAAACTCAGTATTTTTTCGAGCCTGAAACACAGCAGACACAAAAATGTTCTTAAAAAGAGGTGACTTCGTTCACGTTTTGAATCCCTCGTCTTTGAGCAAAACTAAATATGTGGGAGAACCTTTTCTCAAATTTGTTTTCTAATCTGTTCTCAAATTCTTATGTCTTCTTTCAGAATCATGAAGGTCCTGCCATTCTGCCTGCTCGTCTGCTTGCTCCCCCTGCAGGCCACCGCCTCCGAGTTCGTAAATACAACCTGCACCCCGGAACTGGAAAACACGCGCGAGCGCTACGAGAAGTTCAAAAGGCAGCACGTGGACAAGAAGATGACGGCGCAAAAATGCACGGCAGTGATGAAACAGAAGAAGATCTACGACGACAACAACGTCTGCAAGAAGACGAACACGTTCATTCTCGCTGATGCCAAGGAAGTCCAGTCTGTCTGTAAGGGTCAAGGCATTTATAATAACGAAAGTCATTACACAGAGAGCAAAAAGAAGTTCAGAATTGTGGTTTGTACAGTCAAGAAGCAAGCCAGGAAACCCAAATGTGAATACAAGGGAAAATGTCTGAAAAACAGAGTCATTGCTGTGAGTTGCAAAGATGGTTTACCTGTGCACTTCGCAGGAGATCACCAGTAAACCTTATGGTGAGGAAAATGCTTTAAAACAACTTATTAAAATTAAAGATACTTACTATATATACACCTTTTGATGCATTTTAGGAAACAACTATGTCTTTCATTTTTTGGCGTATAAAAAAACCCAACCTAATGTATTTTCCTCAAAGTATAAACAGAATAAAGCCATTACATTGAACCTACTGCTTAATAAAGAGCTGTGTTGTGCTTATGTTGATGATCATAAATTACATGCTAATAACAATAGTGTTTCAGAAAACAAAAATTGAAATATTACATGGGATCCTGGATTAAAATAAACTGTCAGTAGAAGATGGAAAAGACTTTAGTCTTCCACCTAAACTTTGTTTCCAGCAACTCAATTTGAACGTTCAGTCTTCAAATCTTAAGCTACTCATCAGTTTCATAATCATGAAACTGATTCTCATCTTTCATCCCGTTATCCATCTGAAGACCTAAAAACAAAACCCAGATAACCTGATGAATATTTCTCAGTTTCTAGCATTTTTCAAATAAATATCATTTTAATAATCCTAATTGACATAAAATGAAAATGCTGCGTGTTTTCTCATACAATATATGCAAATATCTGGTTTCAACTTAATCTGCTGACAGGCTCAGAATCCTCCTTCATTCAAAGCAGATCTGCAATCTTCAAGATAAAACAAATTGTATTTGAATTAATTTGTGAAACGGTTTCCCTCCTGCACTTCTACTTCAGCTTTTCTTAAATGCAAAGAAAGCGTTCTTTAAATTCCCATTGCCACAAAGTACTGACATGGTGTGACGATTTATGAAGTTATCCATTAAGAGCAAACACTTCAAACAATTTGTTTCTTCAAATAATAAAGAAAATAGTAGAATCAACTACCTAACTGCTGTTTTTTTCTTTTGTCAGATTTACAAATTTAGAATGATGCTTTTTAATTCACCTGCTACTACAGTAAGAATCCAAACCCCACACTAAGAGCTTCTTTTTCAGATTTTTACCTGCAATTGCGGAATAAATTATAACTGTACCTTCAGTGTGGATCTCCGCAATTCTGGCCTCATTTGGTGAAGAATAGCTCAAATTAAAGAGAGGATCCTCACTCCTTGTGTCCAACAATAATAAAGGATCTTTCTGTGAATTTCCCCGACCTTAAAGGTTTTGCATAACCCACATTCCCATCTTAAAATATGCTTGATTTTTGCTGATTTCTGTTCAGATATGGGCTTATCTTTATTCAAATTGGATAAACTGGTCTCACTTTCTCACCTGGATGCTATATAACAAGCCCAGATCAGTCAGAGTGCAGCTTCAGAGACTTTCCACCGTTGAAGATCTTCCTCAGTCTGTGCTTCAGACACCCAAGACTACCAACACAGTCAGCTGAAAGGGAAAAATAACATCTGGTATGTGATTTCACTGGGATTTTTTCAATTTAATCTTTGACAAATTGCATTTTTAGCTATTTTTAACAGGTAAATGTTGATCACCTTCGTTTTTCTCTCTCCACTAGTAATCATGAAGATCCAGGTTGCCGGCTTCCTGCTGATGGTGCTCTCTGCTGTCGAGCTCTCCGAAGGGCAGCATGCGATTGAGAATAACGTCATTGACGGCATGACCAAAGAGCAGTGCAACGACGTCATGAAAGAAAGATTCAATAAGAAAGGGGGCTGCAAGTATGCAGAAACCTTCATTATAGCATCTCTCCAAGATGTGAATGATCTCTGTCAAAATGTGAAGGGGATCATGCCAGGTTTTAGCAAGAAAATATTTAAAGTTGTTGACTGTACGAAAGTTAAAGATTGTGTCTATAAAGGAGATGATAGCCATACAAAAACTCAACTTAAACTTGAATGTAAAGATAATCAAGCTGTGCGCTATGTAGGTGCTAAAAGGCAAATTTAAAAAAAAGATGCATTGCTTACTTAATGTCATTAATAATAAAAAAAAGCTAATGTTTTTCCTGGTTCAATGTTAATCTGATTCTGTATACATTATCCTAAATATATTGTAAAATTTTTATCTGAACTTCCAGATAGCCTCGACTGCAGCAGCTTAACATTACCATCTTATGTTTTGACTTCTTTAATGTTGATGTTATATCCCAAATAAACCTATTGCATGATCTGAGAGACTTAAGAAATGTTTATTTCTATCTAAATGTCAGTTTTTTTTTTATGTTTAACAGATAAAATGTATTACTAACTTAAGTACAAATTAAATGGAGTTGATGGACAAAGAAGGAAAAAACAGATTTAGGAAAAGAAAAACTGGGAGCAGACATATCTTGCAGAACCTGTGTAGAGTTTTTGTTCTCTGATCAGATACAATTCATATTATCAAATACATGACTTGCTATTCAAATCCACTTTGTGATATCTGTGCTGGTCAGATTAGATAATTTTAAAAGAAATACAGGGTGTTGGATGAATGAGGGACTCAAAAGCAACAGAGAAGCAGACTGCATTTCAAATGACTGAACAAAAATACTTACAGTTTAGAACGAATCAGGAAATTAAATACTCAACAGGGAATGAAGACAAAAGGCTGAAGGAGGGTTGATTACAAAAATGGAATCTGGTGTGACACTGGTACCATCAAAATAAAACAGAAAACAAGGACTTAAAGACGAAAATGAAAACACAAGAAAACAAAACGAAGATTTTATAAACTTCCCGCCATATTTTTTTGCTTGCTTGTCAGCCTGCTGTTACACCCATTGAGTCAGGGGTGTTCAAAGTCAGTCCTCGAGAGCCGACATCCTGCATGTTTTAGGTCTCTCCCTGGTTCAGCACACCTGCATCAAATGATGGCTCGTTAGAAGGCCTGAGGAGAACATTGACTTACTGAGGAGGTCGTTACTACCACTAGGGAGAAAACTAAAACATGCAGGATGCCGGCCCTCGAGGACCGACTTTGGACACCCCTGCATTGAGTAAATATGAATGCAGCAGCGCCCTCTGCTGTTCGACAAAGGTAAAAAACAAACAAACAAAAAACCTACTGCTGCATGTTTACGTTTAAGTGTTACGTCAATGGATATCTTCCAAAACTCAAACTCTTGTGCTCTGTAGACTCTTTTTTACACAAAGTGATGTATTTCAAACAATTATTTTCATGATCCAATCAACTTCTATTCAGACACAAGAAAGTTCCTAACAAAGTCAAGAACAAGTTGTCTGATAAAAATGTTTTTACAAATGCTTTAAACTCACTTTACTTTAAGCCATGATGAAATTTTTATTTGATTTTTTTCTAAGACAAGAAATTACAAAAGTTATTTTTTTCTATTCAAATATACACAAAACTGCTGTTTATCTTTAGTTTGGGCAAAAATGTTCCCAAAAATCTATGAACTAAAAGCTCATGTTGTGTCTTTTCTTTTAATACATTAATATCAAATTGGCACAAACAACACATTGTGATTTTAAACACAAATCATTAATAATGAATTTAAAAAAAAACAGGTGCATGTTATACATTAATGGCACATTTTTAGAGCCAAGTTTTATTTTAGAATTATATTAAATTGTTTTCCTTAATTAATAAAGAAAAAAACAGACTCAAAAACACTGATGTGGGGCAAACGATTTAATGTAGTTACAAAAATAAGCGCAAAAATATTTCAGAGAGTGAAAATTCAGCCACACATGTAGACAAAGCTCAGCTCAGACCATGAGTGACAAGCAAGGCAGTTTTCCATGTCTGAATAGGTTCTGCTTTCCTTTCTTCTTATATATATTTTAAAAATACAGTCAGTCAATATGGAGTAAAACTTGTGAAGTCAACATCCCAGTGCTGAAGAGCGAATCTCCAGATTCTCCTCTTTCTTTCTGCTTCTCCGACTCGTTGGGAGGAGCTCAGCTCGTTCTGATCGGGAAGACAAAAAAGATTTCTATACATATGTTCAAACTGGATGAAAAATAGTCGGCTCGTTTGGGTAAAAGCAGCACCTGCTCCTCTGGATTTCCTCAGTCCTCCTTCAGGTTGTCGATGAGTTCCTGCGTCTGCTGAGCCAGCCTCCTCCTCTCGGCCTGCTGCTTCTTCAAGGCCTCCTCGGCTTTCCTGCTCTGGTAAATCTTGGCCCCGGCGAAGGCCAAGCACAGCAGCATCGTCTTCAGGGCCAGGATGTAGAAGAGGAGGGGGACGTTGTCCAAGGCCTGGAAAGCACATCGCGAAATTTTTTTAAAAAAGGTTTCCAGTGAATTTTTAAATATTGTGATGGAGGAGAAATGTCTGGAATAATCAGGGAAGCAGGAGAAATCTCTCCTCCCCTCTCTGTGATCCCCCTGCAACAGCTGTCTGCTGCAGGAGGAAGGTAATTTGAGAGGGGAGGCTGCATGAGAGAGAGAAGCAGCTGCACTCTAAACCATGTGTATTAAAAGCTACAACCCATATATTCTATACAGCCACAAGCAATCAGATCTTGCTCCCAAAATCTGATACTGTGGCATTCTGACTAATGTGCATCAGATTTAATAGTGACATCTTCTGTTTGGCTAGCTCTGAAAACATTAGCATTGTGTTTAGCAACAATTTAAAAAGCAATGTAAATCACTGGCAGCTTTAAAGGAAGATAACCTGCTTAGCTATTAATCAAATATAAATACTATGATTAGAATGAACACATTTTTACAATATTTACCTTCCAGTTGATCATTTTCGTTGCTGTAATGCTCTTCTCACCGACTATGCGCAAGCGCTATTAATGCTCGTCAGAAGGAGGCGGGTCTTAGACTGATAGACCAATAGAAATGACGTTTGTTCGAAGCGTCAGTTGTGAGGCATTTGTGAGAAATGCTAACTTTTCCTCAGATTACAGATTAAAATAGTTACACCTTGTTATTAGTAATTGTAGTCAGTGGTACTAAATTAGAAAGATGTTCGCTTTGATAACTTAGTAAGGATGTTGAACTATTTCTGGAGTTTAGCTTGCTGTCAAATGTGTAGTGATAGCTTTCACCAAGTGGCTTTGAATGCACCACGAAGCAGAGCTCATCTAATTTCGGACACATACTGGAGCAACCTGGAAGGCTCCAGAAAGAAAGTAGCGAAAGACATACATTAACGAGGTAGGGTGACATGTTAAAAGCAAATATATATATATAAAAAAATGGTTAAAACTAGTATGCAAGACGGCACAAAGACATTTTAGAGTCTTTTCAAAAACTCGTGTTACACCTGGTCTAAGAGTAATTGTGTCCATCAGTGTATGGTGTAACAGTATACGCTTACAAAACGATGAACAAATAGTAAAATAAATATTTTTACCATTCATTAATATTATATTTTTATCATTTCCACACTTGTCATGCGTAAACATTTATATAGTGACGTGATGACGTATTAGGGCATGCGTAGTCACGGTGGCCGAGAGGTTAAGGCGTTGGACTCGAAATCCAATGGGGTTTCCCCGCACAGGTTCGAATCCTGTTCGTGACGAAGTTTAATTTATTGTCTTTTCCGTCACATAAATGTTTTCATTTATGTTTGGATTATTCTGGGGTAACGGATGCTTTAAACAAAACACACAGTTTTAAATTTATATAAAGTACTGTAGCATTACAAGTGCGCAGTGTTGCATTAAATTTATGTTTATGATAACTATTTAAGAAAAGTTTACAGAATAAGAACATATATTAAGTTGGATATTTTTTGACAAGCAAAAACAGTGACTTGTATCTCCTAACAGTATGTAGGATCCCACCTGAGCAAAGTCTCTGCAGTTCCTCACCATGTGGTTTCCATGACGATATAGAAAAATGTTTACAATTAAAATTTTTTAAATTAATCAATTTCAATGAACTCATTACAGTTGCCATGTTTGCTAGTTTTATTTCCACAAGTGACATAAATTATACCAGACAAGGACATTCAAGTCTGAATAATTACATAAACAACTGAATGCTAGATTGTCTCTGTGCTGCAGTATAAAACATAATGCAACGTTTGACACATGCACTGTCTCAGTGCAAAGCAATATGGACTGATATCATTTTGCGTATTTATAACAGCTGTTAAAGGCTATACATTCAAGTATATTTTTAAATATCATGTAGAAGCTCAGCAGCCTCTGACCAAACAGAATGAGAAGTAGTGGTGTTGGACATTGCCCCTTTTTTTTAATCACTTAAAAAAATAAATAAACAGACAAATAAATATGTCAATTTCTTTCTTGGCACCTGTTCTGCATGTTTGTTTTTCAAAATATGTCTCCATCTCAACTTAAACAACAAGATATGATCCCACCAGCCTCTGTTTTGATTTGACACAAATATTAGTCAGATTTAGCCCGAAAACAGAAGTAAACGGAAAATCACAGGAATGTATTTACACAGTGAAGCTCTTGTGGAAAAAGATTTTTAGTAAACATTTCTGCCAATTCAGAGTCATGCAGTTCGCTGCAGCTACAGAGTTAATGTCGGTTCGATGATTTGCAGCTCACATGCTGTCAGCTCATACATTTGTTGACAGTTAAATAACGGCACAGCTTTTGTGACATAGAAATAATAACAATGATAACATAAAAATCCTATCTACATGCAGACTGCCCCAATCATGGCTGACTCAGCGATTTGCAGGTAAAGCCTTTAAAAATAATCTAATTGTGATTGCTTGCGATTTTGCGCTCTCTCAAGTTCTTTATCGTGGTTTTCTGCTGACGTCTACCTCGCCAGCTGATGCATGCTTGGCCATGCATTTTGCATCCCAGACGCTCCAGTTAGAAGTCAGAGGTAGTGTGTTGCAGTAAGTACTGTCGCCTGTCCACGGCTCAGTGGTAGCTCTAACGTGGGACAGACGACGGTGCAGGGGGAACGTCTCCTGCTGCGTCTGACAGAGACGCTTCAGTTCTCACCGTAACCTGGGTATCTGTGCTCATAGGCGCCCCCTGTGGTGGTTTGTTCTGGACATAGTGAGCGGCAAAGACACGGAGGAGAGGGAGGACACCTCCCAGTAGAGTGAGCGGGACAGGAAGAGCTGGTAGAGGATCACCATGGAGATGGACTGGCAGAGGATCACGCCGATGGTGATGACCTGCAGAACAGAAGGTAGTGACAGAGGTAATGAAGACCGATTTCAGGTAACGGAAAGTAAAATTCTGAAAGTTGTGGTCTTGCACCTTTTCCCTCTGGTGGTCGTTGAAGACCACAGACATGAGGACGAGGATGGGGTGACAAAGGAACCACAGGAAGCAGCCCTGCGGAGAGAAGACAACCTGGAGGTTAGACAGCTGTCAGGCTCGGAGGCTGCTGTGGAGCTCAGAGCCGTCACCTTAGCGAAGCAGAGGTAGAAGTCCCTCTTCAGGGTGCTCCTCTCTGTGGAGACGATCTGGTAGAGAATGGAGGCCAGCAGGAGGGACAGCGCCACTCTCAGAGCCAGGAGGAGGAGACCTGCTAGGCTACGTTGGGCGTGATAGCTGTGGTGTTCGCTCTCCGACTCAGAGTACTGCTCCCACAGCAGCAGGACTCCCTGGGAACCACAGATCGGGTCAATGTGTAGGCTACGGATCGGATTGCTCTTTGCCAGCCATGACTGACGATATCAACTTCTTTGTGGACAAAGAAGTTCCCTAATAAGCCCTGGCCACATAAAACCTTAAGCTGGTACCTGTGTGACCACGCCGCCAACAGCGACGGCCGTGGACGCCGGGGAGCGCTCCCACTGCAGAGGTCTGGACTGCGGCTTCCTGCCTCGACTCAGAGTCCAGCCCATACACAGGCTCAGCAGCATGTAGAGCATGGACACCTGGGACACCATGTCCCAGACTGCACGGCGACACACACAGAAGCGCAGAGAAGACGTGAATAAAGATGGCGTTGTTTAATTGATGTGTGAGTAGAGTTAATGTGAGGCGTGGAGCGTAACGTACACTCTGCCAGGCTGCCCATCAGGGGGATCCCAGTACCGTCTCTGGAGTATCTGCAGGACACCAGATCACACATTTTTAGTTCAACTTAAAGAATAAAGCTCCATTCAAAGTAATTCATATTTGAAGCATAATTCTGATCGTTTTTGTTTCTCCACAGAAAACAGGAGAATGTTCAAGAGCAAAAAACTGATATTATATTGACTTTGGTATCAATAATGAGTGGATAAACATTTGTGTGCATTACATCAATCAAACACTTATAGATAGAATATCGTAAAAGAATTGAATATTTTCTAATCGCTCATTTCTGAAAATAAAACTCATTAAATAATGAATTGATGGTGGATACTTCTATAGGACGGTTGGATGGAGGCTACCTGGCCAGGTGGATGTAGTTGCAGAGGGCGGAGCAGCCTTGCAGAGCCAGGGCCGTGGTCAGCACCTTGAGGACCGTGTGCATGGGGCCCCCTTTCTTCAGCGCCTGATACAGAGGCTGGAAGTAGATGCAGCAGGCGATGAAGTAGGCGAGCAGGAGGAGGAAGTAGAAACTGTGCAGCCCTGAGAAAACACATTTGCATACGGTTAAAATCAAAACCCCAGGAAGAGTTTGGAACAACTACAAACACAGCCGTCCTCCTAAACCGACGTCGTGTGTCGGGGTTGTCTGACCTGCTTCCTCTGCGCTGAAGTGATCCAGCGGGTTCCCAGCAGAGTCGGGGTTGAACAGCAGGAGATTGAAGCCGAGGTCAGCGTACGACGGCGTAACTGAGCTTTCCTGACGAGAAAACAAACAATGGACATATTTCCTCATCCCAACAGTTGTATTCAAACTTTATGTCTGTGGAAACACGTGACATTCCCAGTTACCTCGCACGTGTATCTGTCAGCGTACAGCACCTGCCAGGCTGTGGGCGAAGACTGACGAGGGATCGTCTGGTTGTGTTCTTCCTGGCTGAGGGAAACTGAAGCAGGTGGTGGGGAGAAAAGTCAATCAATGGCGTCTTGATCTCTTCGTAGTAATAAAGTGGAACACTTACTGGTGAACTGGGCTCTGCTGAGGCGCTGGGAGCAGCTCAGATTGTCCAGATCTGAGTCCATGTCCTGGTACATCAGCAGCCTGGCCTCCTTCTCTGTTCCCAGGGATGGATTGTCCAGCCGACACACCAGCAGCCCGCCGTCACCTGCTAAAATGAAATAAACCAAGAAAATATCAGACACTTTCTACTTTCTGAAAGTAGAAAGTATTTTAACATTGAGTAATATCTTATTACAGATTACGATATAGATAAAACAAAATTTTAATAAAGGAATGACTCCATCAGATACAATCAAATTAGTCAAGTAGTTTATTAAGTTAAAGAAATAAAAACAAAGTGAGACTAAATACTAAGTTATTATGAAATAAACAGTTAAGAATGAAAATGTGCTCCATTTGATCTTACTGACATCAAAAAAGGTTATTTAAAAAAATGAATTGATCTATAATCTTTATTACTTTCAGTCTTCAAAGATGATAAATTCTCATTAATTTTCTAAAATTTTACAACACAATTTATAAGTTTCCTTTTTAAAAACAATTATTTATATATTACCATCCCATATATTCAAATTACACCAACTCATATTTTGTCGTATATAATTTTCGAAGCCAGAGTGGCAGCAACATTCTAATCAGTTTTTAAAATCAAATTTAAAAAGGAGTTGCTAAATATATGTCCAACTATTTTTTTTCTCCATATCTTCACTTAGCAGAAAACAAGATAACATTTCAAAGGAATGTGAACAACGAAAAAAAAAAGTCAGACTATTTAACTTAAGGGGAATTAAAGATGTAAATATAACAGAATATAGAATTTCTACTAAAACAGTAAACATAAAACCAAAACTATTGAATTATATGTCCACGGTCCCAGGAGGGTTAAGAGATGTCCGAAGGTGATGATAATCACAGCAGACATTACTAGTCCAAGTTAATGATTAGTCAGTTAGTTACACCCTTATATGTAGATAATAAGGCATTAAAACTGAACGGAAGTAGTGAATTTTATCAAGAAACGATGAGAGTCCCTGCGGAGGATGAGCAGCTTGTGGCCGTGCTGGAGTGACACGTTAGCGACCAGAGCTGCACATCAGCACCGTTACCTTGGTACATGAATTTGGTGATGAACTGGCCATTTTCCTGCCTCGCCGCTTCGCTCCCGAAGAGCCCCTTCACAGTTTTCCCTGAAGCCTCCAGGCTGAGCAGCAGCGCGACGGCGAGGGTCGCTGATAAACGCGACATTTTTCCACTTTTGCGGTGAAGCGATAAAGAAATAAAACGTCAGGCTAATCAGTTCAATGAGCCACGAAGCCAGAAGTAAACCAACGGCGTCGAGCTAACCGTGGTTAGCAAGTACTAAACCGGAAATAGACTGTTGACGGTGAAAAATAAAAACAATTTGTCCAATGATGACATTAATCCTTTCCCACATTTCATAATTAAACCGAATTGGATAATTTTGCAGACCCAAATTCACTGAATTTTTAGTCAATTCCAATCACTTCAAATTTACTGAAATTATTTCTGTAAAGGTCAGACTTCATATTGTGGAAGCTAGAAAGATGGATGCGAAGCGGATGAAAAATGTATCAAATGTATTTTACAGCACCTAAATTTCATTATTCTCACACACACACAAAAAAAAACATTTTTAAATGTGACAGCTGGAGCAACTGAGACTTACTTTGAAAAGAATACCGGATCATCAAACATTTTATCTCGCTTGAAATGGCTTGCCTTTCATCCCATTTACTGCTGACAGTTCGATTGACTCAGGATTTACCCAACCAGACCGTGAGAGTCATCTTACCTCATACACTTTACCCAATCAAATTGCGGAGAGCAGTGTCAAATGCGGAAACGCACCGCCTACTTTCAACGTGTCAACACTGCCGTTAAAGAGTTTACAACTGTCGTGCATCGCACAATCCCTCTACTGTACGGAAGAAAATGAAGAACTTATGTATTGTCCGTCAAAAAATATGTTTTTATGGCTAAAATAGAAATGACAGCTGAAGGAAGAGCAGAGGATGAACTTTAACAGGACGGTTTTGGTGACAGGAGGGTCTGGATTCATGTAAGTTAATTGTAAAACTATAATAAAAGCTGAACTATATGGGGAACCTTTTGCTTTAGTTTTCTGTTATAACGCTGCACATGTGACATGCAAATATCAGATTAGGACAGTGCGATGTCCTGAATTTCAATTGGTTCTCTAATTTCTATATTTGCAGTGGCTCTCATCTGGTATGCTCGCTGGTCGCCAGTTACCCAGAATGGAGGATTATTAACTTGGATATTGTAAGTCTGCGAGAACACAGACACCGCGACTGTCCCACATTTGTCACGACCACAAAATGTGTTTCAATGGGCTTTTATGTGATAGAAAAAGACAACACGGTTTGATCAGTTTTTGCCCATTTTTATTTGTAGCACAGATGAAGTTAATATTGGATGGAGAAACACTTAAAGAAGTGAAGCAAAAGCAAAGGAGGTGGATAAACAGTTCTTGCCAACAACTGATGGTGGAATCCGTGGCTTCTTAATGTAAAATATTGTACAATTATGATTTTGTAGACTTGGCTAAATAAAACAAGTATTTAAAAGAAAGAACAATCCCAATTCTGATTGTTAAAATAATTTTTCTAGAATAAGAAAATATTCAGACCCCCTCTCTAAAAATAAGAAAACTACATGTCTTTCTTTTACATTAGACAAACTTAGAAAACTCGTTGCTTCTTTCTATTTAAACATTTCTTTCCTTGTTTCATTAAAGTATTACATATTTAGTATGTGGTTGAGTGGGTGGAAAAAAAGACAAGATTTGCATTTTTGATTTTTTAAAAATATAACTTTGTGGCACTTTTGATGTGACTATGTTTGGACACCATGTTTTATTGATAACAAATCCTTTTCCAAAAGAATTGCTGAAATACTTTAGGTCTAATTTTGCAGTTGGATTACTGCTGCAGTCCCAGGAGTCTGGAAGGGGTTGAAAACAGAGACAATTACACTTTCATTCAGGTAAAAATTTGCCTATTTGTATTTAAATTGCACATGAACTAAAATGACCTGTATTTTGTGCCTGCGTGCTGAACAGGGAGACGTGTGTAACCCACAGTTGGTGAATCAAATTTTCATCAATGAAAACATTGATGTCATCTTTCACCTGGCAGCTAAAACTCATGTTGGTGAGCAGCCTCCGTTCAGATTTCATTTCATAAGCAGTTCGGTCCAGTCCTTTATATGCGCCTTTCTTTCCCCCCCCTCAGAGTCCTCATTCGAGTACCCTTCCGTTTTCCAGCGGATCAACGTCGACGGAACCAGGGTTCTACTGGATGCCGCCCATCGGGCTCGACACCAGCCGCAGCGCTTTGTCTATGTCAGCACGGATGAAGTGTACGGAACCAGCCTGGATGAGGTCGACGAGGTTTTAATGGTTATTTTCCACCAGGTCGGATTCCATGTTAGATTACGTTTCTCTTTCCTTTCAGGCATTTGATGAGGGCAGTCCGCTGAGGCCGACCAATCCGTACGCTGCTACTAAAGCGGCTGCTGAGTATTTGGTCAGGTCCTACTGGGACAAGTATCAGGTCTGGAGTTTTTCCATTTTATTTTTTTTTATCTTATTGAGATTAATAACGTCACTTTGTTTTTCCAGTTTCCAATCATTATCACCAGGAGCAACAACATCTATGGACCCAGGCAGTTCACAGAGAAGGTATGTTTAATCTACAACTATTTCAAGGAATTAAGGCACAGTGAGTATTTTAAGTTGTTCCAAATGTTTCAGGTGATTCCCAGGTTTCTCACCTTGCTGCAGCGCAACAACAAATGGTAGGAGTGGTCAAACTTACCAAGCGTACCTCACGATACAAGCCAAATGACACGTTCTTTCTGCTGCAGCACCATTCAGGGAACCCTGCCCATGTCCCGCCACTTCCTGTTCGTCAGCGACGCCGTCCAGGCCTTCCTGCTGGTTCTGGAGAAAGGGACGGTGGGCGACGTCTACAACGTGGGAACAAGCGTCGAGATTCCCATCGTCCAGCTGGCGAGGGAACTTGTCAGGATGGTGGGTCTCGTGAAACTGATGCATCAGTCGGTTTCAGAATTGAAATGGTTTCTGCTTCCTCCAGGTAAAGAACGTGACCGAATCTGAAGTGAACGACTGGATTGAGTTTGTCTCCAGCAGGTTAGGAAATTAGAAAGTTTTTTTTCCCCTCCTACTTTCAGGAAATAGCCAGAGCAAATTTCACACACTACAGTGCATTTAATACTTTCAAAAATATTTCCTGTCAATGCATTTTCTTTCTTGATCTGATAGGCCACAGGTCGATCTTCGTTACCCAATCAGGAGTGAGAAGCTGCAGCGGCTGGGCTGGAGAGCAGAGACGTCCTGGGCTGAAGGCATCAGACAAACAGGTTCAATAATCCACTATGTGAAATGATCAGAGTTCTTACACAGCTTGCATGACTGAAGTCCATTGTTTTCTATATTCAAGGGAAGGCAGGGCAGACATATCGACAATCACAGACTTAAAAGAAAAAAAAAAAAGAGGGATGACACATTTTGGCAATGAAATATGGAAGAAACTGTGGAAGTTCTTCCATGTTAGTACATATGTAGACTTTTCCAAACTGTAGGAACTCTAAAATATGGATTCTCTTCTGCAATCGCTTACTTACCCGTCCTGCTTGTTTTTTAGTGAAGTGGTACCAAGACAACCCAGACTTCTGGTTGGACGTCAATAAGGACCGGCGAATCAGAAAAGAGCCTGAAAACGCCTCAAACACATGACCAGGCGTAGTTTGCCCGGCGGCTTGTCTGACAGGAAGATCAGTTTCCCTCTCCATGAGATTTGTAACACAGCTACGGCTGATTATTCACCTCAGGAACAAAATTATGTTTATGTTTTGAATGTGCTAGACGACAGTAAGGCTGAGCCCAACTGTTGACGCCTGTAAATTAACGCCTCAAGTTTTTGTAATAAATGATTTTTTGCTCAATTTAAGACGAGTATTTTTCCTCTTCTTGTGCTTATCAGGGTGTTTAAAGGTGATGACAGGAAGAAACCAACCCAGACACTGATCACATCTGCAAATCCAAACCTTTAATTGTGGTAAAATCGGAATAGTTGCACAGATTATTTATTTATTGATTGTTTTTTACTTTTTTTCGTGCAGTGCTCTTCGTGCACACTTGCTAAACTAATACATAAAGCAAATACTAACTACCAGGCTGGTGCTTCTGCTAGATCACGTCGAGCGGTCTGGCCAATCAGTGATGAAGACAGCACTGGACTCCCAAAGTCTCTTAAATCCACCCGCTAAAACAACAGTCATTCAGAAACACACCTCCACTTTTTTATTATTTAGATTGCAGTCTTTTTTTAAACAGAGAAAGTCACAACAAGGTTGTTTTTGTGCAATTAGTTTGCTCAAAAAAAAAGGAACAAAAAAAAAAACATTTTAAAAAAAGTCAATTTTTTTTTCCTGACTGGCCAGAAACTCTCCTGTGACAGCATCAATGCACTTGTTGCCTGAAAATATGCAAATCACAACAACGTAGCAATAGAACCACAGTCAATTCTGCGTGATGGAGACTTTAAAGACGGCCACTTGCCAAACATTCACAACAAGGGTATTAACAAGGAGAGGGAGAAGGGGAGTTACGATTCCAAAATAATAATAATAAAAAAAAAGTCACTAAAAAGTAAAACTGACTTGAAGAGAATCTGGATACTTTTTTTGTACTGCATGTTACTTTTTTCTTATTTTATTTATTTTTTTACAAAATGGTCTTTAATCATAACATTTTATTATTTTTAATCCAAACCTTGGCATATTTGGAACTTATTCAAATCCGTTTGCCAATCGGAGATCGTTTTATGCTAATATTAGCGACGGAGCCTGTCGCACAAACAGGTTTATGGATCATAAATATGACTTAAGGTAACCTGTGCGGGGTGTTTCAATTCATATGTCACGGTAACGTGTAACACGACCACCAGTGTTTCATTTAGACGCGGTACTTGAAACAATTTCGACTCTATCAACAATGGAGGATATTTTGTGTTTAGAATTTTTGTGATTACAATAAAGAGGCCCTGGCCAAGACTTTTAATATTAACAGATGGTGATGGTAATAAATTAACACTTTGGTTTTAGGGTGAGCCTGAAGGAAAAAGTAAAGGGATTTCTTCGGAGGGACCTGAACGCCTCACAGGCTCCCATTTTAAATATGGAAATAATAAACCAGAGTGATTTTGGTACTCTTCAAAAGAAAGCACAAACCAGCACTTCCTGTTACAGTGACATAATGAGTGTGAAACCCCCACTCATTGCATCTTTATTTATTTTTTTAACATTAAAAAGCTCACACTACCCCAGAAAAATAGAGATTTCTTTTTTTTTTGTTTCCACTCATACCAATGACATTCAACATTCAAGTGCCAGTGTTTTTGTTTACTGTCTTTTGGTCAAGTCACTTTGTAAAACATCAACTTTATGTATTTAGGCTTACAAAAATAAACATATCGCCCCAAAAATGCTTGATAAATTACACAAACTAGCAGCGAAAGTAGACTCAGGAACGCGGCAAAACAGTTGAATCCTACACTTGCTGTTGTCTAGAGCTCCACCTGGTCCCATGAAAAAGAACAACAACAAAAACAAAGAAAATAAAAAGTTAAAGTAAAAACGGTTTCCTATCTGGAAGGACCTTTCCTTACAACAAACACAAACCACATGAAACTGTGGGCAAACCTCACCTGGCTGCGCTACACGACGGATACCTTCAGTCGGAAAACCTCTCAGAGGCGTGAAGGACGTGTGCTACATAAGACTCAACACAAACGAGCTTTAACCAAACAGTATTTTCTGCAAAACTCTGTTGGCGATTTAAAGTCATTTTACAACAGGGAGGCCTGCAGGCCGCAGCAATGGGAGCATAGCACCATTAATTGTTCTTCATGTCTTTTAAAAAGAAAAGCACTCCTGCGAATAACTTAGAGAGCACAGAGTCATCAGCGTAAATGATGAGCGCGTCAGGAACAAACAGCCTTCTGCTCCTTTAGGGCTGGGTATTCACCACTAATATAAGGCATCGATGGGTTTTAGAAACGACAATAAAAAATTAAAGTGCTGGATTTGGAAATGAGAAGGGTTTTAGTCAAAAAAAAGAAAAAGGACAGAGTAGAGTGTGCTTGAAATGATCTGGATAAATTAGCTATATTCATATCTTACGCGCGCACTCGGTAACAGGGTGTGGGGGGAGGAAATAAATGCCTACAATGGATTCTGCATAGGTACAGGTCAAGAGTAAACTCACAATACTTGTACATGTTGCAATAACTGCAGTTAGCATGTTAGCATGCTAGCAGTTTCAAATTAGCAAGCAATACAACACGGGATTTGCAGGTGATTAAATCTTTTAAAGTGCTAGACGTGTCGGTAGTAGTGCCGTAAACGATAGCGACCCACTAAGAGTTGGCCTTGTACGACTCCGATTGGGACTATAAAGAAGAATGACCAAAAGTTCCTGAAGAAACGTGTCTAGAAAGCCAAGAATCTGTTCAAGATGGAACCATTAATGGCATAAAATAATTTTGCACGCTTGAGCAGCACCAGAATTAATTTGTGCCTGATTTGCGTCTGAAAGAGCTTGTGCCAAATGGCTGCTTCATCGTAGCGCGAGTGCAAAACCTACCAGTACTGAAATTCATTGAACTTTGTCAAGTGGCGACACAAAGAAACTCATTTATTTATTATTTTTGTACAAAAAGGCATTAAATGAGGCCCACCAGCTTTGAAGATGGCGAGCTCTCTAAATGCCCCTCTGGTTGTTGCGATCGTACCTTGAGGTAGTCAATCTGTGACATTCACATGCAGAGAAATAACATTTACACACCTACAGTTTCATACTGAGAGAGCAATAGTTTGGACGTCGTATCCAACTGAAAACATACCCAGCCCTAACCAATGTGTGAGTCAGTAATTCAGTCATTACAAGGCACTATGCACATTTTGGAAAGTGGACAGTCCGTTAGCACGCAGCGTGCTAACAGTTTTATTTAAATGTAGCAAAATAATAATAAAAAAAAAAGTGAAAAAAAAAAAATCAAGAAATCCGAGTACATAATCTGAGCAAGCAACAGAACCTTGTTTCACTTTGGTAGAAATTTGAGTGCCAAGCAGAATTAAGGTTTGAGATTCGGGGCACAGTGGTAGTGAAGCATTGCTCTAGCTTGATTTATTTGGTAAATGCAACTAACAGTGAATTTTTGCTCATGAGACGCACATGCATTGCATATCCGACTTCTATTGGACAGGAGTGGCCTATAAACATA
Organism: Poecilia formosa; assembly: GCF_000485575.1. Lineage (NCBI taxonomy): Eukaryota > Metazoa > Chordata > Actinopteri > Cyprinodontiformes > Poeciliidae > Poecilia > Poecilia formosa. Next base: position 423,858 of record NW_006800236.1, read on the forward strand.
AACGCTAAACATTTAACTCCCACTGTTTACAATTTAAATAAAATTAAAAAAAACATATCAAAACATGCAGCTGCCAACAAAGTGCTTTTTCCTTCATTGCCCCCTAGTGGTCAGTAGAAGGCACAGCAGCTTCTAGAACCTGCACTGTACTCAATCAGGGGACGTGATCCAAGCATTAAAACGGTAACACAGAAGTTTAAAGAACGTCTGCTTGGATGCAGCAGCCGCTTTGGATTCAAGTAAACACCAACGGTATCCCTACTCCGACAGTAAATAAATCAACAGTAACACCGCTCACAGCAAGGTCAAAGTTCGAGGTTGGTAGGATATTTCCAACAGCTCAATAGTGGTTCAGTTCTGGGAATTTCATTGTTGTGGAAGACAAGGGTCGAAGTCGGGCAGCTGCATGACAAAACTTCTGCATGTCGAGGTGGCGGCTAAATGACTGGACATACAACGGGAAGAGTTCTGTTCACGCGGGTTATCTTAAACTTGATTGTCATTAGCAACTTATTGTACCTTTACGGATTCTATCTCGGTGCTGGTTATTTGCTGAAGAAATTTAAAATGGAGACTATCAACCATTGCTGCAAGAAAAACAAAACCCTGATAGGCTAAAAACATCGGAGCATACCAAGTGATCGGCGCTCTTAATTTAATCAGACTTCATTAAGGTCCATTTATCTTTGACAAATGAAGCCGAGAATGCAACTTAAATTTGTTTTTTTGTTTGTTTGTTTTTTTTATTTAATAAGTGGCTATAAAGAGCAACTAATAAGACACGGCGGAGTGCGACGTTGCATCCTGTAACGGCTGTCCTCTATTCTCAGTGGAAAACTCTTCGTTTATCGTGATAAAGCCAACTAGTTTCCATTACATCCCGGCAGAACAGATGTGAGGGAACTGGAGCTAAAGAATTACACGTTTAAAAGAAACTGAAGAAAAATAAGACAAAAATAAAAACAAAACATGTCTGGTGTTTATTACTAAAGCCTGCTTTAGATTTAGAGCAGTCTGCTCTGCATTTTTAACTCCTTGACCAAAAAAACAACAACACTTGCATATGTTTTATTGTCTTGGTCCGGCTTTGTCAGAGGCAGTGGGCAATTTAAGAAGTTATGAGCGCAAATTAACGAGTTATACTGCTGGAAACGTTACTCATCTCCGTCTACTGCAGCTCTGAACAAAGCTTCCCAGACGCAGTCTGGTCCATGTTGAGTGATCCGAGTTTTACACGCCTCTAATCCGTCACATTTTCTGTGGAAATCCCTCTGGTTTCGCTTTAAGTTTTCAACTATTTACATGTTTTTGTTTTTTTTTAAATCAAGTAAACGAAGTGCAGATAATGTCGGTGCAGAGTCGGCTTTCTCCTTGAGATTTCCTTCTGCGACAGAGCCAAGCAGGACTTCCCCGGGAATGCCGCTTTTCCACCAGCACATTTTAGCAGCTCTGGTTCAGACTGCTTTAACTTTGCCAGTTAAAGCAGGGTTAAGGTTTAGTGGATAATTAAATAGAAAAAAAAAGCCTCAAAAACAAGGTGAGAATGTTTTTAACCAGGTGGTACCTCTATAAGACGGTGGAAAGATGTAAACCAAGTAGCTCAGTTTGGACAAAAAGTCAGTAAGGTATGTACTCCCTTTGTGGCTATAATGTGCTCTGGAAATGCAGCATTTCATTATCTGGAAGCCCCAGTTGTCACTACAGTAAAAAAAAAAGAAAATAAATTCCAACGCTTTACCTCAACAGATTTGAAGGACCAAACAAAGTAATTAAAAAAAAATAATAAAAAACTGGAAAGATTTATTGAAGAGAAGGCTTTTTGTTTAACTCTCCAGGATAGAGTGAGCATGTTTTTTTTTTTCCTTTAACTTACTTTTGAGAGTTGCAGGAAGATTTTAAGAACTAAGACTGAGGTTTGAGGTGGAAGCAGATTCGGTTTCCCAAAAGCTTTGCGGCACCAAGAGTCGGATAAAGAAAAACGATTTTGGTTGTTCGAGTCTCGTTTGTTTGACTTAGAGACTCCTGGATCAGTTTTTACTAACAGTTAATGACGCCAGAGGAGTTGAGGGTGACAATTGGTGACAAAGGCTGTGGGAAACCAAGCTGCTAGCTCAAGTTTGAGCTCTGGATTTGACGCGAAAAAAACAAGTATTTTTCCCCCTCAACAAAAACCTACAACCAAGCTGAGAAAAAGTTCAACTGTCTCTACAGAGGTTATAAGCTTCAGGGAAAAACAGCTCATTTGGTGATTTTTTTTTTTTTACACCTCTAAGAGGACATGAGGAGTTTCAGATTTCCTCGTTACGTCCGTTTTTTTTTTTTTTTGCCAAGGTTTGATTTAGTTCAAGCCTAGTTTGTCTCTGTCCAAACGGGAATGAAGAAGTGCGCGTTTAAACCCACACATGACATTAAATACAGTAACCTTTAAAAACTATACTTGCAGCCAGTTAGGTATTATAGTGAGAAAAGCAACATACATAGAGTTTAAATTCTTAAAGGCACAGTACAGAAACAAAAAGATTCTCTACATTGTTGGTTGGAGTTGAAGAAATCAAGTTTTAACAAGCGCCATCTAGTGGGCAAAACTGACGTTTCACTGGTTGAGGGGGGGTTAGGTGGGTTCAGTTTGTCGTTTTCTTCAGCAGACGTCAGTAACTCAAAAATCGATGCTTTAAAAAGTGAAAAACTCCAGGTTAGAAATGAAGGAGAACACAAAGTTCCTATGTCGGATATTTTGCCTTGCCGTCTCGCCCAGCTCCGCATTTTACAAAATTTTTGGCCGGTGATTTACAACATGGCCATGCGCTTAAATACAAAGTTACACAGGGAGCCTGCCTGACTGGTAAACATGAAGCTAAAACTCAAATCTAAAGGTCACAAAAATAAAATAAAAAAAAAGGATGTAGCCCTGCCTATAAATGTCCATAAATCGTCCTACATGAGGGGCTTTGAGAACAACTCGAACTTTGTTAGGAAGCAACAAAACAAAATTCAAGAATCCTTTATAAAAGTGGCCAACTTTACCAGGAGAGATCAAGAACATAAAGGGAACAAAATGAAGATGGAAAGCACGAGAGAATCTAAAGCTAATAAAAGACATGACTGACTGGGACTAGAAGGAGGGGATATATAAATGAGTATAAATAGTTTAATAACATGCATGTAGGTTCCAGGGAATAGTAGAGGTGACGAGACGGATGGAATGTGGATGACATGGTTGGGGAGAAACAATGGAAAAGGAGTTAAAGGAGGAAAGAAAGATGAGTAGAGAGGGAATGGAGACACCTAGTTGCCCCACCAGTCCACTTGAGAGTGGGAGTAATTCCCTCCGTAGCCGTCGCTTGTGTAGAAGTTGCCGAAACCACCTGCGGATGTGAACAAACCTTATTCACCTGTGTGTCGTTTAATCTCGGTATAAACGCCGCAACATTCTCTACCTCCTCCGAAGCCACGGTTTCCTCCGTGTCCCTGCTGGTTGCGTCCTCCCCGCCCCCCGAACCCTCCGGCGTTGCCCCCGGCAGCTGTCTGGCGGTAATCCCGAGCTCCGAAACCACCAGAGAACCTGTCGACGACGTGGAATTCAGCACAATTTTCTGACGATGTTATTACAAAACGATGCCAGGACAGTAGCTGATCCGAACCTCTTAGAGCGCCCCCTGTTGCTACTCTTGTGCTGGTGTTCATAAGCCAGGCTCTCCAGCCATGAAGGAACCTCCTGTTTAGCCTCTACCAGGATATCCAGCAGGTCCTTTGTGATGTTCCCGTTTTTGTCGTTGAAGAATGACGTGGCCAGCCCTGCGGAGAACATACAGCGTGCAGATTCGTCAGAATCTGTCGTTTGTCAGCTGGAACTGCAGCGAATCGGTTTTCAGAGCCGCTCACTGACCCAGGTTTCCGACTCGCCCCGTACGTCCGATGCGGTGGACGTACTCCTCTATGTCGCTTGGAAGGTCGAAGTTGATAACATGTTTCACGTTGGAGATGTCCAGACCTCGAGCTGCAACCTGGCCAACACGAGAATATTTAGATTATAACCCTGCAGTGCGCTCTCACTCCTTGAAAGCAGGTTTTGTTGTTCTACTGACCGCCGTGGCGACAAGGATGGGGCACTTTCCCGATCTGAACTGGTTCAGTGCCTCCTCGCGGTCTCTCTGGGAGCGGTCGCCATGGATACTGGTGCAGGCGTAGCCCTCCCGGTACAGGAAGTCCTCCAAGGCGTCGGCTCCTTTCTTGGTCTCCACGAAGACGAGGGTCAGGGAGTCTTTACCTGGTCAGGAAAGACAAAAACAAATGAGTTAAAAACTAGAATTGAACTTAAGGTGCCGGGAGAGATTAATGTAAATTAAACAGAACTTCAAGTCTGATGCAACATAAAGCAGACCTTGAGCTTCAGAACTGTGGGCCAGCATTCATAAAGGAAACAACAACATCTGGCGGTGATGTGGAAAAATGTTGCTGTGAAAGACTTGAGCTCAAAGTCACAAGTGAACTTTGGATCAGTTAAATGCATCACACCGCTAATGACAGAGGTCCAACACGTTTCATGTCGAGGTTCTGTCCTCTTCGAGAGTCTCCAGGATATTTTTAGCCCATTTTATATCGCATGGGTATGAAAGTCTACTGAAGTCATTTCAGATTGACTACAGTGGTCAGGTTTTAGATATGAAACCTGCTAAAAACCACCAGATACATGATGGACCAAAGAATGGATGAAAACCAAATGGTGGACAAACGACTGGGCTAAAGACCAGAGACAGGTTTATGATTGAAGAGATACACAAATGCATGAAGGACCAAGGGACAACAAACACAGAATGGACAAAAGAATTGTTAATGACAGCTGGTTTCATCTTTTAGACAAGAGAATGCAAATTAACATTTGGAAACACAAAGATTTCACATTATGCCTTTGTTCCCCATATTTTTTTTTTTCTCCAAACGTCGAAAAACTGAATTCTATGTTTTTCGGAGCCCTGGCAGATGAGGGTCTCCCAGTCTGTGGTGTGATACATACAGGCTTGCTGAGTAATACTGAGTAATGCTTTTTTATAAATAAAAACAAGAAAAAGATGTGCAGATCAAAAATAATGTAGGAGTTTTCATGCAGGAACCATTAAAGCCATTGATGGCAAGAGACTTGGTCCAAAGTGCTGAAGGTTTTCTCCACTAAAAATCACTCGTTTGCCTAAAATGACCCCCACCCAGCAGCAAGGAACCATCATCATGACCAGATTCTCTCCATCAAGGCTACAGGTCTGACATGAAGGAACCACAGAAACACACAGTGCATAAAGATGCTACAACATCTTTAAAAAAGGAAAACTGGCTTGTGTATTTCAGCACAAGATGGTATACAGAGCCGAAATTAAATGAAGAAACGTTTCTCCATCCACAAAAACATATAATGGGGGTCAAGCAAACTTATACAAAACATGAAATGACAGATTTAGAAACGTCTTAAGTGTAGATCTTACCAGGTTTCTCTACGTTGTCTCCAGTATTGTCCTGTACCTCGTTGGGGATGACTTGGGATAAAACCACATCAAAGTTTTATAACTATTCCTAATCCGAGTCAGCGTTAATGCCTCAACTGCACTAAATTAATCAAAGAAAACACATTTTCTCCTCAACCGCAACAAAACCAACATCTTTGTCTGAATTTTATCTTAGCCACTTATGACTGAGTGAATGTTTCTATTATTAGAGATGTTACGAAGGGATAACGCGTGTAAAACAGAGTTGACAGTAAAAGTCGTGCTGGTTTGCTAAGACAAGACGTGTAACAATGCAATGGAGTGAGATGGGATAAATACGGCACGACTGCAAAAAGACATACAGCACAGTTTGTTTATGTGTGCTAGAAGAGGCAGAACGCTACGTTTAGACAGGTATGCAATCGTTTAGACAGGTATGCAATCAGTTCAAAATGGTTTCTGAATATTTAGAGAAGAAATTAGAAAATCCTGCTGTGTTTACTCCTACATCCTCATGCAAAACTTCCCTTCCTAATGAAGATCTCTAACCTGTAGCACTGAGCAGATCCAAGAGGAAAGATCTCTTATCGCTCTCTTCAACCCACACCACCTTCTGTGTGATGTTCTCCGAGGTGGAACCCACTCTGCCCACTGCCAGGAAGATGTAATCCTCCAGAAAATCCCTCGCCAGGATCTGCAGGGGAAGCAAAAGCGTTATTTCATCAGGCTACATTTTTTTTTTAAAAGGAACTTAATGTCTTGCTAGTTTCCTGTCCTGAAACAAACTCCGCTCTGACAGCCGTCCAGGAGCTGGCAACTGGAGTCGCAACAAACACACCTGGATCTCTTTCGGAAACGTAGCGCTGAACATCAAGGTCTGTCTGATGCCTTTGTGCGGCATGGTGTCCTGCTCCACTATGCGTCTTATCTGTGGTTCAAAGCCCATGTCCAGCATGCGGTCCGCCTCATCTAGCACCAAGTAGCTAAAGCAAAAAAGAAAAAAAACAAGTTTGAGGAAGGGAAGCATCCAGAACATCTTTCATCTTCCATTTCCATTTATTCCGTCGGGTCACATCTTACTTGCAGTAGTCCAGTCCGATCTTGCCTCTCTCCATCATGTCCACCAGTCTGCCAGGTGTTGCGACCAGCAGGTGGCAGCCTCTCTCCAGGTCTCTAATCTGCTGGCCAATGTCTGCCCCGCCGTACACCACACAGGGACGCACTCTGGAGCGGTACGAAAACTGCAACGCAAAACACAAGTCTCTCTTCATTTTCTAACTCTTGCCTCACTGCAATTTGTGAGCACAATGTTTACGTGCCTTCCTGGCTTCGTCGTAGATCTGCAGTGCCAGTTCTCTGGTTGGGGCCAGCACCAGGGCGATGGGGTACTGCTTACGCCGGCCATACTTCCCATTTTCCTGGAACAATCATCACAGAACAGGAATGTCACATTCACATAGGGCTTCAATTTGTCCCACATAATGTCTTTTTTTATGCATTTAGTCTTTGCAAATATGATTTAATCAGCAAGAGTCAGAAATATATGCACCGCCCTAATTTTGGGGGATAAAAGTCATTATGTGAGACACAAATCAGTGGTTCTTGATAGGTTTTAATTTTCCCATATTTTTTTTATTATTTCTCAACCTTATGTATGCAAATATGACAAATAATGTTTTGGAAATGTAAAGATGCTAAGGTGCAGGCTCCCAGTTGCAACATTAAAAAAATATATATATTTTTAATCGACCTGACCCAGAACTCTGTCATCACCATCTGACAAAAATAAATATAAAATGATTTTTAAAATACCCTATTAGTGATATTTTTACTCATTTTACAGACAAATGCTTCTCAAGAAACAAAATAATTATTATTTAAAACAAAAAACAACCAAAAGTCCATCTGACGGAGTTGACACAGAACTGAAGGTGGTGACAAACTAGTGAATAAAATGAATTATTGTCATAATATATAATTTTGGTATTTCTTTAATTGGTTTAAACTATTATAATGTATTGAGTTCTGCTCCTGGACAAGGGATTTTACAGGCATCATCCACCGACTACAATGTTTAAAATAAAAAAAATATTCAGCAAACACAAGAAAAATATACATTGTTGTGCTCACATGACCCAGGTTAGTTTAGTCAGATATTCGAAAAATATATATTTTGTGTATATTTTATTCAAATTTTGTGCTTTATCCATAGGACCTGTTTTGTCCCTATTCTCAAGAATCACTGAAATGCAAAGGGTCCATCCTGGAACTTTTGTATGCAAAAACCTAAAACGCGATTAGTTGCGTTCAAATTTTTTAACACTGCTTTCTTCCTTATTAAGCTTATATTTTACGGTCTATTGATGGTAGCCATGCTGCTTTGCAGTTTTTAAACACTCAGTGACAGATGGAACTATCAAGGTTTGATCTTAAATAGAGCAGGAGTTTTTACTTTCCAAAGAAGTGGAGCATTATTCAGTAGTGTGGTCAGAGAGAGAAGGAGGGGGACTTTCTCCAGCGGTTACAAAAAGTCTGACAAGGTTTCTGTGGTCCAACTATACAGGAAGGCTCGTCACTATGGCTTTACATTCAAAGCTCAGTGAGTTTTTCATTTTAATGTGTGGAAACTCGCTTTTCTGACCTGTCCTGAGGCTTTGGCTGCGTTCAGAGCTTCTCCTGGTCCGTCTGTGTAGATCTGGCTGAGAATTGGAAGCAGGAACGCAGCTGTCTTTCCAGATCCTGACGACAAAAGGTCAAATTTATCCAATATCACTGATTGGTATCTCAATCTAGTGCAGATCTTTGTCCTCTTTTGTGTTGTTGTTACCCGTCTGTGCGCAGGCCATCAGGTCTCTCTTGGATTTCACGATAGGAATGGCGTATTTCTGCACAGGCGTTGGTCTGGTGTAGCGGCTCAGAGCAATGTTACCCATGATAATCTCACCCATGTCGACATCTTGGAACTGTTAGAACAGGAAGTGAGAGAATTACACGTGTCCAGATGTGGAAGGCTCCTGGTTGACGTCTGATTCGATGTGAGCGGCGGTGGCGTACACTCTCGATGTGGTGAGGGGAGTTTTGTCCTGTAGCCTCAACGGGAATGTCGTCGTATTTCTCAAAGTTGATCCCGGTGTTGCTGCCGGAGAACAGCTCACTGCAGAGACGGGGACCAGACTGGTCTCAGAAAAACATTCACATACCTTTAAACCTTTCTACAGCTGAGCTTGGACAACTCAGCTTAGCTCAGCAACTGGACATTTCCACAAGACGACAATAAGTAGTCGTTAAAAAAAAAAAAAAAAAAAGATGGAGCATCATGTTTTTTAAATGACTTATGACATCAACAAACTTATTCACATGTGATTTCAATTGTGTTTATCGAATGGAAAATTGCAAAATTGTGTTTTTTCCAACATTATGGGAATAATGACAAAGTCTTGCATTTGTACTATAAATACAGTTGGTGTCTTTGGTGAAATAGTTACAGTCAAAGCAGTATTCACGAGTACTAGGAGGTACTTTAATATTGAGCTATAAAATGAAGGTTCTCGATTCTCCCCACTTAAAAAAAAAAAAAAAAAAAAAAAAAAACTTGGTGTTGCCACCAGGAACACCTTCCCTCCCACAGGAAGTGTAGTTGTTAGTGCAGACTCACTGTTCCAGGCGTTCGTTACGCGGCAGAGGCTTGGACCAGTCGCCATCGTCCCTGGACTCCTCCACCCAGCGGCTGTTTCCTCCTCCGCCACCACCGAATCCACCGTGATCGAACCTGAGCACCGGGAACAAATTGGAGCGTTGACCCTTTTGGGTTTTCTGATCCGCTCACGGTGTGTTCGAAAGTGGCTGCGTTGCCTACCTTCCTCTGTTGGCGTTGCCTCTGTCGTTGAAGAACGCAGACTTCCCTCGGTTGTTGCCAAAGCTGCTATAGGCCTCTTTGGCTGTGTTCCAGCCACCGGCATCTAACAAGAGACATGACGCAAAAACAATCAGAAGAATTTCCCATGGAAACGTTTTAACTCTACGTATTAAGAAAGCTGATTTCTGCGTCAGGCCTGGTGTCGAACCAACCGAAGTTTATGGGCTGCGCGGGGTTAATGGGGTTGAACGCCCCGCCCCTGTTGCCACGGTAACTGCCTCCCGCAACACCGCCTCGCCCACGCTCCATGCGTGGCGGGCCACGGTTGAACGAGTTGCCGGTCATGCGGTTGTCATGGTAGCCGTTGACAAAGTTGTTGCGCCCTGCGTCCCAACCGTCTGAGGGGAGAGAAAGAGAGAGAGGGGAATTGAGGAACATTGCAACAAATACTGCATCAGTAGGATTATAAACAGAGGGAATACTCATCAAAAAAAATGGTCAAGTTGAAATTATTTTTAGTATTTCAACAAGTTAGATACAGATTAAGTAAATTGACAGAAGAAAATGTGAGATTTTCTTCAAGTTCTGCATCATCGGGTGAAATCTAAAGATAATTTCACTTGGCCTGCAGCTTATGTTTGCTACGACACATTTGTGATGAGGTCAACAGTCAGAGTTACTCACAGTTTGCTGCAGGCGCTATGGTGTACCCCCCCGGTCGTCCAGCAGCAAAAGCATTTCCCACTGCACACGACAAGTTGGGTTTTTATATTGCGCTTATGGTCAGTAAAAAAACATTTCAACAACCACAAAGATTTCCTGCCGTTTTACACAAAAACCTACAAAATCAATGCTTACTAAAAAGGTTAATTCATACTAATGTGACAACCGGCGCTGACAAAACGCGAGGGTAACACACTCCTGCGTAACTCCTGCTTTTCTCACCGTTCTTGGATGCGTCTTTGTTCCGTAAATGTGGAGGAATGTATCGCCCTGGACAAACACAATCACAAAGCATTGTTTACGAGCACATGCTGTTACTTTCGGTAGATAAAGAAAGTTTTTACACCCCTGCTAGCTTGCCAGGTTTTGTAATATAAAAAGAGAAGACCATTGCGAATTGATTCTGAACTTCCATCCATGTAAGCTGTACAACGCAAGTCTTTTAGAGCGGAACAATTAGACTACGATAGGACGTGTAGATCTTTACAAACAGGAAACGGGTCTGTTCAGAATTAAGCACCTGATTTAAACTCATTAAATAGGAGTAACACCAAATAATGTTTGGTTATTCAAGTTGGCTTTTAAACTTAACTACTGCCATTACAAAAAACAGTCCTTATAAAATCAAAAATGTTACTATAAATGTGCTTAATCTGTTTATTATTTACCGTGAGTAAATCCTGAACTGCAAAGTATACATTTATTTTCCAAATACAGCACCTACTAAAATTAAGCTGAGACACAAGTCAACTTTTGGGACGGAGTTTGTTGAAATAAAAAGCAGAGAATGGCAACAAAAACATGTCTACGTCTTACTGTTAGTACCTCCGCCTTGTCCATCTGGAGCACTCAAGTCTAGGACAGCGAGCTGGAGAACCAGAACAGAAACACATGAGCGCGTTACACAACCAAAAACGCTACAAACTGAAATGTTGAGGACCAAACGTTAAAAAAAAAACAACAACAACAAAAACAACTAAGAACTATTAAATGTAGACATGCTCGCAGATTGTCAAACTTTTATTTCATTATTCAGATTTGGTGACAATGCATTCGCTCGTACAAGATCAGAAAATCATCTGAAACAGTGCAATAAAAGCTTCAAAAATATAATACATTTAATTGTGATTAAGTCTAACTATATACAAAATTAGACCAATTTTGTAACTATTGGGCTTCAAAATTCATCAGAAATGTGGATATGAAAGTTTGTACAAAGTGAAAGTAGTAAAGTACAAAATAATGGGAAAAATTTATTTAGACACAGTTTCTACACTGCATATTTGTGTTCACCATTATAATATTCACTTAGATTTTGAGCAAAAAACATGCTTTGCACTTATGCACATTAAAGTTATACTTTTTCTTACTAATTTTAGTGTTTAAGTTCGTTAATTCCATCACATTCAAAATATGGAAAATATACAAGTATAGCTTTTACCTTAAATTAAACTTATTGTAAGCAATATTTTGCAAACTCTCTCCAAATAAACTTATTACACACAGTTCGTTCAATTAAAAAAGCATATTTTAAAATAGACTGAAAAAACTGCATCAATCTCATTGCTGCTGCAGGATAATAGAGGTTTATCTATTCATTTGCTTTTGCAGAGATGAGGATGACACTCTGAACAAATTGTTCCCAGTGCAGCTTTTTATTTATTTTGCATCCTTACAAGTGTTGAAAATGTGCATATTTGTTAATAAAAACATTTCGAGGGCTTTTTATAATCAAAATATCATTTAAGTACATGCAGTACTTTTCTGTTGCTATCCAAACTGCCTGACCAGACAGCTACGTTTTTGATGACGCAGAAGAAATTTACTGAACGGGTAAATACCATCAACAACACCATACTGGTTATAGTTTTAGTAACCAGAGTTTCGGGTGTAAAAGCCCGCATTGTTTATTTGCAAGGCTCACTTTAGCTGTATTTTCTCGTACCTCCGTTTTATCACTGTATTAAGCTGCAAGACAAAACGCAGTGAACATAATAGTTCAAAAGGTGCGTTGAATATGTTCAACACGGAGAAGCTGATTCGGTTAGAGTGATGCTTGGCTTCGCAAAAACAAACACTTTTCTTCAATGAGAAAACCTGAAATACTACATTCATTTTAATTATTGGTTTTATACAATATAAAGATAGAGCACAGATAAATTCAGAGTTGTGGTTAAGTGTCTGAGCGGAGTCTCTTCCGAGTGAAAGATTCAAACGCACCCCAAGCTAGTTAGCACGATAGCATCTCGCTAACGGTACCAGGCTAGCCGGCAAGCTAATGTTTATCCTCGCTGCTGTCCCACTTTCCAAGAACCACTTCTGACACACCAAACTGACACAGCTTACCTGCTGCTCTAGACCGTGGGCATTTTCGACGGCCACATGACTCATAACTATTGAATATGGAGGAAAAATGTTGGCGTTGAAAAAAGGACCTCTTTGTTTGCCGGGTTTTGATGTTTTGTTTTGGCTTCTTTGCCTCTAGCCTGTTTCTGTGGTTACGGCTAGTTGACACTTATTTCATTTGCTTACTGTTTCTATTTAACTCTGCAAAAATGCTGCTGTTGAATTTGAAGTGATGGTAAATTCCTCTATTTAGGCGTCAAGGGTTGATACTTGATGCAAACCCAGCTGCGTCGGTTTGTTCTTCAGCTGAGGCAGAGAAGAAGCAGTCCGGGGTCGGTCAAGCGAGCAGCCTTAAAACATACATACACATCCGGTACTTTCAAAATAAAATAAGATAAATGTAAAAAAATATATCTATTGTGAAAAAGCAAATGATGTAAATTAGTCAGTTAATTATACAATTAACATAATAATGGCATTAGCTATAATTAACTTAAATATATTTGCTTTGTTTAAAAGTATCTGGCTTCTATGCTTCTTGTTTATCTCTAAATGCAGCCGACTTGACAACACATCCAAAATGTTATTTTTTTTAGAAATCGCGAGATTTGAAAGAGTTGTTCTCGCGATATTAACCACTTAAAAGGAGATCTTGATTAGGCAATTTGTAAAAATTGAATCCAATCAAATCGGTGTGAATATATATATTTATATATATATATGGAACGATGAATTCATAATTAAATTTTTGTGTTTTCATTAACTTCTCCAGTAGTTAACAGATTGACAGATATATTAATATTTTCCATTTAAAATACACATTAGAAGTTGTTGAATATAGGATGTGGTTTGATACACTAAATCTTGATTAACCGACTTTGTTTTGGTTTTGAATTTGTGACGTAGCTTTTTTTTTTTTTGGCAGCACCTTATCGGCATTCTTCTCCAAGACCTAATTTTAAGCATAAAAGAGAAACATTTTGTGCCTCGATTTGATACTGAGACACTTTTCTGTATTTAATATGGAGCCTCTTATGCTCCAAGTCTTCTAAATGTTTTCCAACTTAAGACATAGTCATAGTGTCTTGAAAATTGAGTCAGATTGTTACTTATGAGATCTCAGTGTTTATCAATCACAATATCTTACTGTTGCTTCCTATTGAAGCTTCTAAATTGCTGCACCTCACTTCCAGAAAAAAAATAACTGAAACTCACCATGTTTCAGGTTTTGCTACTCATTGCATGAAATCAAACTGTCAGCAAAAAAAGTGTATTTTCTTAGAATCATGGAGACTGGAAATAAACTGTGTGGGTTTGACATGTTAAAATCAGAGAAAGATTCACCAGCAAACTGTGTTTCTGTTTAAATTGCATGAGATTGAACGTAACTCAGTGGTCTGCCTTGATGGGTTCTGCTAACAATAGAACTAACTGGGTCAGACAATGGCCTCCAACCCAACTTGGTTGATCTTTTATAAATGTAAATGCACACACTAGCTTAGTAATTTCCTAAGCAGCACCTGTAAAGCAAATGTTCAGATGTGTTACTTTTCCTGAGGTCAAAATTACTGAAAGTCAACCCTCAGGTGGACTGGTGGGAAAGTTCTTCAGTTTTGTTTTTTATTTTTATGAATTGGAGATTTACTGGCACACATTCATAAAGCACACCTCACTATTGTACCTCACCTCACTATGGCATTTTAAACGTTACATTTACACTTCGCGCCTTTTATGGGTCAACCACACCCAGTTTGTTCCAGGAAGTGGTTGAAATAAATGAAAGAAGCCGTGCGACTTCCCAGCAACTTGTTGGTTTTAAACCACAAATACTGAGTATGTGCTCATGTGCATTTTATTCTCATAGACAAGAACACACATAATCTAGGGTGAGTTTTCTTTTTAATACAAAAACCTTTAAAAAAGCTGGTTAACAGTCATATTGACAGCAAAATAATGGAAAGAACAATCAATCAAGAAGGTGACAACTGCTGGTGACATTTCTTTGGAGATGCCATTGCAATGTAATGTTTTTTGCTTGTTTGTTGTTTCCTTTCCATCTTGTAAAGTACTCTGAGTTGGCTTGTTGCTGAAAGTGAGCTGTACAATTTTCAGCAAATGGGACTTGAGTAAAAGTCGACAAGTAACATTCCATTTCAAATCTGCAAGTTTCCACTGGTGCAGGAAGGTGTCCTGTGATTGCCTGGTGGCATTTAATTGATGTCACAGGTTTCTCTGACATCAGTGGTTCATAGTTGTTTTGTGGGGGTTTTTTTAGATGGAAAGTAAAAAAATCTTGAGAAGTATGACGGTTAAAAGTAAAAATAAAAGTGTGGTCAAGGAAGGATTAGAGTACCCAAATAAGTCCATGCATGCTAACAGTGTGTTCACATCAATGCCGTTTAATCCATCTCAGTCAGAACATCTGATCAAAAACCTTCAAAATTTTCCATTTCCTCTGCTTCACTGAACCCAGTCAAACCTACTTATGTTCAAAATAAACAGGGCAGTCATCTGGGTTAGGGTTCACAATGATGTTTTACAATCAATTCATTCAAACTTGCAACCATCAGTGTAAGTTTTACAACAAATACCTTACAGATCATCAGATATTACATTTGTTCTTAGAAAATGACAGTACCTGAATGGAATGCTTTTACAATGTGTACAGAAAATCTTCAAAAATAGCTGATTTGCTTTAGCTGTGAGCTGTAACAGCAACGCACATTACTATTGTCAGATGCATGTGACAAAATAGACCGATTATTTTCAATAAAAAATTTTTTTTAAAAAGCACTGATGGTGACTGGCCAGCTGCCAGCACTCCACGATATACAGTAAACAAATAATAATCAATATCGTGAAAGAGAAGCATTTTAAAACGTTTTGAGTATGACTTGGAAGTATTACTATCTGAAGTGGAGTAAGTGCACTGTACGCCGCAACACGGTGTCATAAATTTACCGTAAATTCAGGGAGATAAGAAATAAATTTAGGATTAGGACCTCGTTTTAAGAGAATTTTTGCTGTCTATAAGGAGAAATACAAATAAAGAAAGATCCCAATCACACAAATCAGTACCAGTGCTGCGTTTAGTATGATTCGGGTTCTGGGAGGTTCGTAAAGAAGCTTATTTACAATCCTCTCCTGCTCCTGAGCTGTGATGACCCGAGTCTGCGAAGATTTCTTCCGGGGGCCACAAATACCCCCACAAACTTTCACAGAGTCTCCTCCTTCCCCCAATTGGAACTCCTTCCCCTCTTCCACATCCTTCACTTCTCTCCCATCTCCCTCGCCCTCCTGCATAGGCTCATCTATCACATCATAAGAGCCATTCTGTAGTGATGACCGGGCTGGGATTATGTTCCCATTGGTCGATTGAGTGTTTTCATATCTACCATCAGTGCTCCTGAGGTTCTTTTGGTCGGTATGGAGCATTTCTTCACCAACACCACCACCTCCATTTTCAGTTGCGTTTGTTTTGTTAAGGTTTTCTTCACCTTGATCGGTTGCTAGTGTGTTAAACTTCATTCTCTGCCTTAACCCCCATAGAGTAGTAGTTCTGATTAGCTGTTTTTCCGGCGGAGGTGTGCAGAGACTCACAATGACAGTCGTTATAGCTGATACCCAAAACAAGATGGCCGCCACATACATGAAATGGATTTGTTTGATGAAGGACGGTCGCTCATCCGGCTGGTCGCAGTACGGTTCTTTGTAAACTACTGCTAAGATCAACCGCAGAGCGCCAAGAGCAGACCCTACCACTCCACCCCAAAAGGCACCGGTCTCGTTGCAGCGCTGCCACAGAACACCGAGCAGGAACAGCGCCGCCACAGGGGGTGTTAAATAATCGGACACCTCTTGGATGTAATAAAACATTTGCCCCCCTTGCATTTCGATGACAACCGGCACCCAAGCAATGCTGAGGGCCACCATAGCGACGACAAAAAGCCTGCCGGTTATCACCAGCTCCTTGGACGACACGTCCTTTCGCAGCATTTTGTAAACATCCAGCGTGAATATGGTGCTTGCAGAGTTGAAGATAGAGTCCAAGTCGCTCATCAAAGCAGCAATCATGGCCGCCATCATCAACCCGCGAAGACCGACGGGCATCACCGACATGACGAGGCGAGGGTACGCCACGTTGCTGCAGCCGGCGGCAGAACCGCACACCTGCATGCAGTGCTCTGGGCTGATGCACGCCAACTGGTCAGTGAATAAGACCCTGGAAATCATCCCTGGAATTAAGATAAACACACACACACACGAGGTTATGGCTGATTCAAGCAGTTGGGATTTAGTTCTTCAAAATGCAATAAGATGTCTTTACCTGGCATGACCATGATAAACATGGGGAGAGTTTTAAGGAAGCCTGCCATGATGGTCGATCCTTTGGCATGAACAATGTTCTTTGTGGCCAGAACTCGTTGTACGATCACCTGATCTGCACACCAGTACCTGAAATGCATGTTTTGAAGTTGTTTAATAGGGAAGCGACGTTTTAAAAAGCAAACAAATCATCCATTATTTGGTAAACTGGTCAAATCAAGCAAGCACTGACTCTGGTTTAACACAAGAAATGACTGGTAAAATAAATCACAAAACATGACAAACAAACAAACAGTTTTTTTTATATACACTCTGTCTTTCGTAGAGTGCCAGTGTAAATAAAATCATTTAAACATAATCTCCAGATATCATCTGCATTTTAGGTCTCATATGAACAAAGTAGCTTATTAATTCAGCTTCAGTTGCTCATTAGGGTTGGATTGTGATTTAATAATGGTTAAAGTTAGACTGTCTTTGAGAAGCTTGTGGTATAGAAATTAAATGTAAGAGAGAAAAAGTACCAGATTGAGGCAGGGGTCTGACCCAGCAAGAAACCAGGCCAGGGCAGATCTGGATCTTTTGGGCCTCGCAGGATTTTCAGAGCATTTGGTTTTGGGTGGAGATGATGCTGACAGGATTCAGAGTATGTCAGATTAGGTGAAGACAGAAGAATGGCAGTGATGTTTGGACTGGCCTGCATGTACTTTTCTTTTAGTCCTAAAATGGACAAAAGAAGCCAAATTTTAGTTGTAAATTTACCCCCAAAAAAGTATAAATCTGTGGAAAAAGTGACAGAAACAAAAACCTTCAAGGCCTCCGACTTTGGCGAAGCCGATTCCTGTCAGACAGAGCGCTCCGGCGATCATCAGAATTGCTTGGACTGTGTCTGTGTAGATGACAGCGACCAGACCTCCAGTGACTGTCAGCGCAGCTGTCATGACGATGAGGACGATGATGGAAACATAAAGGTTCCACCCTAAGGATTCCTGGATGAACAAGGCTCCTGAATAGAGGTCCACAGACAACTTGGTGAAGATGTAAAGCACCAGAGTCAAAACTGCAAAATACACTTTCAGGCGCTTTCCTCCGAATCGCTTGGACAGGTACTCTGGCATGGTGTAGACTTGACAGTGAATGTACACAGGGATGAACACCCAGCCCAGTAACTGAAGCAGCAGTAGAGCGTTGAATTCCCATGCAGCCACGCTAAACCCGCTAGCGGCCCCCGACCCGGCGAGTCCAATGAAATGCTCAGTTCCAATGTTGCTGACGAAGAGAGACGCTCCCACGGCGAACCAGTTCATGGAGCGACCAGCCAGGAAGTAGCCGCTCACCGTGCCTTGGTTGGATTTTCGCATTGCCACAAAGCCGATCCCAAGCACCACGATGAAGTAAATTACGATAACAACAATGTCTGCTGCTTCCATGGTGGCATTGGTAGCCATGATTGAAGACTTCTTAGATTGCTTAGATTACCTATCTTTTAAACCAATCAGACAAAGTTTTGATCTGCATTTACAAAAACTATCACCTATGATATAATTTTCAGAATCACATCTAAGAATCTGATTTTGTAGTTAACTTCTGACCTTCAGTAGTTAACGGCTCGCTTCAGAAAGTCGGTGTAGCTTAACATTTAAAGGTCGGTGGATTGTTTTACCAAATGAGAACTCAGAAGAAAGTTCACATCCTGCAAGAAAAAAAAAACAACAAACACGATTGAATAGTGTTTAGTAGCATTGCGTAGGTCCAAGCGTTGCACCAAACACTTCATTCTAATCCTATAAAGTGGTCGGATCAATAGTTCAATGGGCTTTTCTTTGAACTTCGACTGGTTTCTCACTCATCTTACTACAACATGCAGTGACCAGCCAGGAAGACTCCGTGATGGCATAGTTACTTTGAAAAAGTAACTTAGTTAAATTACTGATTACTTGATTTGGAAAGTAACTAAGATTACAAGTAACTTTTTTAGTTACTTGTAATCTATTGAAAGTTGTATTTCAATATGACTTTGAAAACACCCACATCAAAAATATGTAGTTAAATGAATCACATTATAGCTGTTAATTTTTTACTTTGCGACTCTACAAACTGAAACTCCATAGCCAAAAGCCCAAAGGACCACAAATAGTCAATTACACAAAAGTATGACTCTTTGAAATCATAATATGAACACGCTGGGGTTGCTGCTCTGCTGATTGAAAGAGCTGTTGATGAAAGATCAAAACAAGTCAACTGAAAGTGAAAACTTTGTGGTTTGTCAAATAAGAGTACATCAGATTATTAAGATCTGGTTTTCCTGCAGGTGGGCACACACTGCAGTCTCAAAGCAAATCTAACTTCAACAGAATTAAAACCAAACATAAATGAATTGCTGTGTGTTTTCTAGTGACATTTTGGTATCTTAGTACAAAAATGTTGAAGGGTTTACTTTAACTAATTACCTCAACTCGAAGTGACCTTTCTTAAATTTAGAGGCTCAAAAAAAATCTATTTGTTTATTTAGGGCTGAAGCTTTAGAAAGCGCAAAGTCGACGGGAAGCAACCTCAGGTTTGTAAATGGCAAACCAGGAAATGCTACAAAGTGGACACGCAAGAGATAATTTGTACAAAATTGGGTTAAATGGGCAGGAATATGCATTGAAATGAAAGTGCACATTCAGAAATTTTCCAGAACTGTGGAAAAACTGTGGAGTGAATTTTCCAGGAATAAGTTTCTGTATTTCCAGGAATAAGTTTCTGTATTTCCAGGAATAAGTTTCCGTATTTGTAAACGTGAGCTCTAATTACACCAACACCCAACCGTTTCCTCGGCTGTGAAGGTTTTTAGTCGCTACTGTCAACAGTTCTCAGATGGCCGTGCATAAGAATGAGTGTTTGAAGACTTTAATGTTCGGAAGACTTTAACTACAAAAGTACTGGAATAAAAAGGTGCAACATGTTTCTAAAATGAGCAGTTGTTTGTAATTGAAACACTTTCAAATTCAGGTCAGCAGTGCCAGCTTTATTTTTGCTATGCTAGTCATCCACAACAAGAGGAAATTTTGAAGTCATTTCCATGTCAAAATTCTTTTCTAACTTCTTGTAAAGATAGCTGTAATACACTGCTCATTCTAACACAACACAAATAAAAGGTGGAGATTGAGATTTGACTGATTTATTGTTGTTTTCTAAAGCAGTACTACGTAAAACAAAAGTTAAGATAACAAGGAAAGAAGCAACAAAGATGGGTATATATAGTGGCATTATTCTAAAAAGAAACAAAACTATCACTAAATAAGATGAAAAATAGAATAAATATTGTTGGGACTTCTTATGAGTTTTAACAAACTAAAAGTAATTAAATCCTAAAGTAGAATGACTTTGGAGTATTTCTATGACAAAACACACTGCTTCTACATATCACAATCAATTAAAATGGCCCATGTTTGGGGGTTTTTTCAGCTTAAAGTTTCATTAACATCTACCAACTCACAGTTCTGGTGAAAATTTTGATATTTTGTTGCACTAGAGTTAACTTACAAGAGAATATATCCATATATCACATAAGTTTATTAATTATCTCAATGCATTCTGAAACTCTTAAAGGAGACCAAGAGGGAACTCACCAGCTGAAACCAAACTGAATGCAACATTTAAGTGAGACTCACCTTGGTTTCTGTTGCCTCCAACAGGTTGGCTTTTAAGACATAGTTCACAGGTGCAGTGGTTGGAGCTCCTCTGCGCTGGGAACGGGTCCCTCGGGTTATTAGGAGACAGAGCTCCGCCTCCGCCCACAGCAGCAGCATTGTCACCAGAGTAGGCGGTGAGGATGGGGTGGGAAGGAGGAGACCCATGATACTGCAAACCCGAGAAAGCTTTCATTTGTTTTTGTGGTCGGGAGAGTGAACGCAACGGAAAACGGAAAACCCCCCATGTCCTTCAGTCTACTAAAAACCACTGCAGCTGCTTTTAAACTGCTTCCTGAACAACAGTAAATCCGTCACCTGTTGTCTTCTATATGTAAAATGTTCACGGGTTATTTAAACCATTAAAA
Source organism: Poecilia formosa (assembly GCF_000485575.1). NCBI lineage: Eukaryota > Metazoa > Chordata > Actinopteri > Cyprinodontiformes > Poeciliidae > Poecilia > Poecilia formosa. The sequence goes on from NW_006800236.1 coordinate 444,622, forward strand.
AAGAGGTAGTGACATAAATAATTGTAGACGCTGAAACATTATTTAAATTTACATAAACGGAGTCAATACTTAACAGTTTTAAGTCAATATTAGAGCTGTAATTTAGCATCCCACACCTGAGCAAGAACTAATGCGCCCCCTAGTGTTAAAAGAATGTACATATATGTCGTGATTAGCTGTCGGCAGCTTCGTAAGTGGTTTACAATTTACATCCTGTACATAATGTGATAGACAGATATAATGCTTCATATAAACTAAAAATAAAAACACTTGATTATAAATTCACTGACAAACAAATGCAGCAGAATTCTCATCCACTTGGCATCAATTTAGCTATTAATTAAAGTATTTTAGACTAAAGTCAAAGCTTGACTTAGGCATAAAATAAATTCAGCAAGAATGGACATGCTGAAAACATTTTTGTTGCATTAGGAAACAAAGCACATGCTTTCAGACTCCAAATCAACAGGGGGCTCCCACGAGCTCCAGACCGTTCACACAGGAATTGGGATTTTGAATAGATTAACATTTTCGTACTCACCTAGCTGTTTCACCTCCACGTGATGTGGCTCCAAACCAACAGGGGGCGCCCACGAGCTCCATATTGTTCGCACAGGTCTGGTTCACAAGTGTTATATATATATTTTTTAGTTATTTACAATATTATATATAAATCAGTGTTTACAGATTGACACTTTTCTTAGAAAAATATTTCAATTTTTGAACTCACTTAGCTGCTTTACCTCCATGTGTTCGCTGGCCTAAACTGCAAATGTAACCAAAAATGTCAGAATCACAAATAATGATTTAATCAAAATG
>NW_006800236.1:446065-523501 GCF_000485575.1 Poecilia formosa
CACACTCCTCTATGGGGAACAAAAGTTACACATAAACGTCCAAAACAGGTGAGTCTTCAGAACGTGGACGCTGCCTGACTGGTCACTGATCTGCAACGCTGCATGCATGTTGTTTGCGCGTGATTCTTACATGCATATGTGAGCTTTGCATTCCTGCGTTTGAATTTTTTCTTTCTTTTTTTTCTCCATTGGATGTCAATATTTCTTCTGGACCTACCTTTGTAATGTAGAAGGGTATTTATACATACTATTAGCTTTTATACCCATATTTAACACCCATGGAAAAACCTTAACATGGTGTGAAATGTCCTGTTTCTGCATACACACCATAACTTTGCTGTTGTTCACCTGCCAGTGCCAAGCTGGTTGTCAAGATCACAAAACAAATGAGGTTGCAGTTCACCACATCAGAAGTAAGAGTTGCTGATCTCAAAATTTGGGATATTTTGGAAGAATATTTTCTCTTGAATTAGAAAAACAGAAGTTTAAAGCATTTGCTTGTGTGAAGATCCACCTTAACCCTTGTATTTACAAATGGGGTCCAACCGACCCCACACCCATATCACTTGTATCAGTTGCCTCAGTCCTGACTGATTCAGTGCAGTCAGAATATCGCACTCCAATCTCAAATAAAAGAAAAAACTCGAATAAATCCCAGTTTTGGTTGTTATATTCTTTATCGGCTAATCCAGGCCTATCTCTAAACTACTTTTTCTTTGCAAAATCTCGAATTCAGAGAGATTATTTTTGCCGTTATATATTTTTCATTCTTCTTACAAGGCATTTTGGGTGCTTTGTATATACCATATACTCCAAATTAGTCCATGGATTAGCCTAAAATTAAAAATCACAATGTTGTATTCCATTACAAAACATCAAAGATCTCATTTTTGATCCCACAATTAAGTTAGCCTACAACTAAAGCATTCTAATAAAATAAGATTACTGGCCACCAATAATTTATTTTCACATTTGTCCACCAGGAGGCGCTGTGTCCCCGTTTTTCTTTTCATTTTGTTGGTACTGGCCTAAAAATATTACCTGCTCAAAAACTCCAAAATAACATTAGTCAACAGGTTTGTAAAATAATTAACATTTATCTTCCCTATATGTTCTTGATCATTTCATCGAGTAATATCAATGTACTGTAGATTATTGCCGTTTCATATCTTGGCCTGTAGATGGTGATAATCTCATAAATGAAGAGAAATCACTTTGAATATTATTGTATCTGGGGCTTATTTTTAGGTTGATTTGGACTCTTTAAGGTTGATTATTTCTGTGCAGAACAAAACTACAGTTTGAAAATGACTGAACCTTGGGACTTGTGGATTGATTGGAAACTATAAGACCATTTAGATGTGTGTGTGTGTGTGTGTGTGTGTGTGTGTGTGTGTGCGCGTGTGCATGTTTGTGCGTGTGCGTGTTTTTATGTCACTACAGGCTTTGAACATCTTGTCAAACGCCTGAAAAAAAGAGAGGCAATGCTTTTTTTTTTCTTCACCCATCAAAAATTCATGGACATATATTTTTTTTCTCGTTGTGGTAAAAGCACTGAAATGAAATTTAAGGAAGTGGCAGTGTCAATCAAATGTGCAGAGTCGGCCTTCCCTGCTGAGAAAAACAAAAACAAAAACAACGCATCACATTAAAAACAGTTGCATCCTTCAGCAACGCTGCAAATCCTCAATGCTTCTGCTAGGATGATTGACAGACACAAACAGCTAAACACGACTACATTTATACTTTGAGCTGATAGCCGTGGACTTCAGACTAATAAGACACCATATTATCACTAAAGGAAAAACAGGAAGATAAGAAGTGGATGGTAAATAATGATAAATTTCCTACCTTAAGGGCAGGGAGGGAAAGAGAGAGCAGACCAGAAGCACCATTCTTCCGAACGGAGCTGTGGCTTGAGGAGTTGCTGGCGACAGCAGATGGCAAAGGGAATCAAAGGCAGACGGAAAAAGAAAAAAAAAAATCACTCCCAACATGTTTATTGTCGTCAAGGAGTGAGTGTGTATGTGTGTAAATGTGAGCGTGAGCAGGAAGATTTCCCCGGGGTTAATGAAAAACATGACTAAATTTGGGAAAAACAGGAAAAAAATATGGAAGCGCCTACAGTCACTTTGATTTAGAATGAGGTTGTACACCGTTTAGGATGTCACATGATAAAACAATTGACATTTTAACCTTAGACTGAGAAATGGTATGCATACAGGTTATTTTATTTTATGCTACATCCAGTAATATCCTGTACATTAGATAGCATATGACAGATACATTGTGACCAAATGCTGAAGGATGAACCAATTATTTTCATTACTGACCCAAAGTACTGTTACAGTTACAGGAAATATTCCTAAAACATGACACCTCCACCACCGTGTCTCTTGCTTGTAGGCATGTTTTTGCTTTTAAAAACAAAATGTGTCTCATTTAAACCATTATGGGTAATTTTTGGGATAAATGCTTCAATAATGTCCTTATTGTCCTTGGGTGTTGATGTTTAAGATTTCCCTGTTTCTCTTGCACAGCATTTGGGACTTTCTAGAAGACATTACTGATGTTAAAGGGATATTTTGGTGGGATTTAAGCCAGGAGTAAAAATAAAAGTTCAGGGTTAAAGTTGGACTTTCTGTGTTTTATCACAGCTATTTTTCCCATAGGACGTATTCCAGACTCTCTCCTTCTAAATTAGCTCTTTCTGTAGTGGACGGTGCCATTGATTGTCACCGCTGCCAACAGTGAAATAAGTCGTAAAAAAAATCTTTATAGCCCTATGTCAGTTTTACTGCATGAATGATGGCATTGTTGCCATGGTGAAATGTGTGAGAAAGCGTGAAGTGGACTGTACCGAGGAGACAGTAAGGGTATTTTGGTGTGGTGTGTTTGACAGAGAAGTTGCTGAAACACACACACACACGGCTTTGTGACCTCTGCAAATAAACCTCTGACAGATTGAGGCACACTGGGACTCTCTCACTGTCTGAAGCAAAAGTGGGAGTCAGAAAATACCGAGACAGAAAATGAGCATCCACAGAAATAAGACGCTAAAACTTTTCTTCCCTTTAAGAGTGAAGCTAAATTTACCCTCGACTTTATTTATGAATTCAATGCAAGCATCCCAGAGAAAGAGAGATGAAAAAATTCTTAACCTTTTCTACTATTTAAGCATAAAAGGATTGTTCACACTTTGTCGAAACAGGGTTATGTTGCAAGTTTCTGAGCAGTTAATAGCTTACAATGACTCTGTATCTTTGTTTTGCATAAATGTGGATTAGCTGGTGATTCCCCTTGGCTAATGCTAACAGCTAGTCAAACCTAAATGGATACCGACCAGTTTAAATAAATCTTTAAAGCTGGAGCAAACTCTGTCTTTCATTCAGGGAAAATATTTTTGATAATTTACAAATTTTGTATTTTGACAAATGTATACTTTGTTTGTTTCACTGAATTATTGCATATTTATGTTGCATCTAAATCTAAATGGACCTAAAAGAGACAATAGATAGTGATAGGGCCCACAGCAATACACGCTTCAGTTCTCCAACAGTCTCCACTAGCAACAGAAAAGTCTCTAGATTGGGTAGTAAGGGGCTTTTACTACTTTTGAAAACAGTTGCCCCCTGGAGGCAAGTTAGTAAACTGCAAATACACAAAGTATTTTGGTCTAGGTTCTAGTGCAGCTATCTTGGTTGCTCAAAAGTTACCTGAAAGTTAGTTCTGTCTTTTCTCAAGTGTACCAAGATATTTGTATTAGAAACTGGAGAAAAATATTTGATAAAATTTAGTGTCTTTCTCTCAACAGAGACCCACATTAAAAAAAAAAACAAAAAAACTGAGCTATCCTTCAAGTGCTGACAAAGAGAGGTCTAAGCAAGACATGTCTAGATAGAAAAATAAAAATAGCCGCTTGCTTGATGCAGACAGGCTGCAGACTGTGTCAGTGTGGACAGGACCTCAGGTAGGGTGAGGAAATCTAAGAGCAGAAGGCATGAAGGATTATTGAATGACCTTGACCTTTCGGTTTCTCTTCAAGGCAGCACTTTATGACGAACCCTCCACACCACAGCCATCCATAAACCCACGTGGACATTGAAGAATCTTGGCAAACCATTGTCACTCAGCAGAGTCGCCAATTCCATGCGCATCGTAACTTGAAACTGTACGACACGAGGAGAAAGCTGTTGATAACTTCTGCACAGCAGAGCCTTTTCCTTCGCTGGAAAACTTGTTTTTGTCAATATCTCTTGTAAATTGAGATTTGGGTTCATGGCTTAAGTGAAGGTAAGTTATTTTCTTCTCCAGGATCCTGTGGTTATTTCGGCAGGACGTTACTAGACGTCAATCTGCGCGACCTACAGCAGGGTGACTTCATAGACAAAGTGGATTTGATTGACTGCCCTGCCTGCAGGCATCACGAAGAGGAGAATGAAACGGCAGCCACCCCAGAGGGTTGAGCCGCGGAAATTTTGTCCTCAGCAAGTATAGACGCTTCCCCTTTGAACAACCGCATCTGCAAAGACATTAAAGTATTTTTTTTTTTTATATGCTCCTGTTTAAAATTAAGTTTAAGCAATATAGCGACTATCGGCTCTTTTTTGGATAGGAAACTCTCCATCAGTCTTGGTTGTCGATGGGAAGAAGCAATGAATTTCGTTATTTTAACAAATTTATCACTGAAACCTTGCAGAGAAGGAAAGCAAACAGAGCGACAGGAAGCTTCGGTCTAACGTCTTCTGCTTTCTTCTGTTTCTGAACCTCCTTCATTGTCCTTTCCTTCGGTTTCTCTGGGTTATTTTAAATATAGGCATCTTATTGTCTGGGGATCATTCGATCCTATATCACACACACACACCCCGACTTCAACACACTCGCGCAAATTTGCTGACACCGAATGCCAGCGCAGCATTTTCTCCAAGAGCAAAGACAGAACTTGACAGATGGATGCGGGGGGTATAAATCAAATTCTTCCTTTTTCTTGTCGTTTTTTTTTATTTTTGTTTTCTTCTGTAACCTTGCAGCTGATTATATGAGCCACCATTCAGAAATATTCAGTATTATCAGAATGGGTTTGGTTTCGTATGTATAATGACGCAGTGCAAGAATCGGACTGTCGGGTGAAGAGTGATTCCCATATGGAAGTGAGCTGGATGTGGTGGAAGGTGTTGATGCCAAGAGTTGTGACCTGATGATCATTGGTGGTCATGGCAACAACCAGAGGACCTATTAGCAGACGCCAACAGAAACAAAAACTGGTGTGGGAATTTAAGTTGATATCGAGGAAGTCCTGGAAAATTGATTGAATACTTAGAAAGAGAAAACAAGGACATCCCACAGCCGTCTTTGGTTAAGACTGAAGACTTTGACAGGAGGTGGAAAAAATATTTTGAGGATGTGGTCACAATGTCCTAGCTAAAGGAGGCAGAGTTCAAACTAACCATTTGTTAGTTTTAAAGACATTGCTAGAAAATCCTTAAAGGAACTGGAAACGGTCTAAACTTTCACACCCTGCAGCGTTTTTATTATAAATGAGATTATCTGTAAAGTAATAAAATAAAAAATCTCATTCCTGTTCTGAATCAATATAATTTCAACGCAGCAGGCCTCCTCCGGTCCCTCCTGCCTGCGTCGGGTAGAAACGAACATCTGCCTTTTTTATTTTTTTTTTATATTTTAATTAGCCCAACTATTTGGAAGATAAAGGGCACTCAGGGGGAAAATTAATAGAGATAATGAAACATAGAAATAAAATATTCAACAAATCATTTTTGAATCTAAGGGGAAATCAAAAGGAGGCTGCAGTTTGTAGTTTTTAAAAAGATAGAAAAAAAAGAGAATGTTTCAAGAAAAAAAAAGGGTAGTTTTTTCCAAATTAAAATGTGCCAAGAAATGGAAAGCAGACTATATCTTGAAACCTGCAAGGTAAAAGTGGATTCTGTGATGCAGAAAAAGTCACGGAGATCAATGAAAGAGTAAAAGGGAGACAGGAGACAGGAGCAGGACTCTCTAACCCTCCACCCGGCCTCTGTCTGGTCTCTCTGTGGGGTTAATCCAGTCATTCCTGGGTCCTCGCAGTCATCTGGACAATCTGAGTGACGAAGGGCGGTCAGCTGCTGTATGCGAGCAAGCTGACCTCAGTGACAGTGAATGCGAGTGGACTCAAATAACCTCAGCGTGTTGCAGGAGCGCGAATGTTCATGCTCTTTGAGGCACAGTGTAAATGCATCAAAGATACAAACTAAGCATGTCGACGAGCTTCTTTTGCTAGAGCAGCGTATTAATTAGTTTGTCATCAGCAAGCGTTGATAAAACCAGGAGATTCGGCAGTCTGCAGGTCTGGTGCATGGAAACTGTACGTTGACAGAATGCCAAAATTAAAAAAAATATCAGCAATAACCCAAGAGAATAAACTGTTGCTGCCTACAGTCATAACCTCACTGTGTGAAGTTAAATCAGATGAAGTTTCTCTTGTTTTAGATCACTTAGAATAGACAAAATTATTATTATTGGATGTATTTTAAACCTATTATGCTTCCTTGAACAGATTAAAAATCCTTCCTACATAATGAAATTCTGGTCTTCTCAGTTCTGCCTATTTTGAATCGTTTTTAGGGCCTCCTGTCACTTTCAATCCAAGACAGCTGCTGGTGGCCACGCCCGCCACAACTCGATGTTTATACTTGCACATGAAAATGACAACAAAAAAAACTGATGTGCAATTATACGCCTTGGAAAAGCAGAAGTGAGGCCTCCTGCAAAACCACCAAGAATGCAGCAGGAGGTTTCTGAACAACAAAACACTTGTTTTTTCCAGCAGCCATTGAACAACACAGAGAGGAGTAACATCAAAGCTGCTGGAGCTCCACTTGGGTTGCTAGGTGCTGATTTGTGACATTACATTTTAGAGGTTTTTGAAATGGCTTGTTTTTCAAACAACAACAACAACAACAACAACAAAACCCCTGTTAATTTATTACCAAAAGAGAGTCTGGGCTGTTTTCAGAAGCAGTAAAAGTTCAAATGTGAAAAGTGTGAATTTTTCCACCTTAACATAAGAACTGACATCATTAAAATAGACATAGACTGCCACAGATCTTTATGTCATAGTTAAATGTTTAGGTTTAGTAAGAAGAATAAATACTAACGGTGCTTAATTCACTGTTACATTTGGAATCTAACTTCATAATAAACACAGAGAGATGCTGCAAATGAATGTGGCTCCAAAACGCTTCATTTCCGCTTTAGGAACCACCAGCTGAGGCACTTATTACTGGAGAACTACAGTCAAACTGAGGAAACTCAGCCGCCTTCACACTGTTTGTACCTTAACTGCGGTTCTGAGTGGATTGGTGAATTTTTTTAAATTATTTTTTACCTTTATCACGGTGTAGGCTTTTCTTCTCGGGAAACCTTTAAGTGTGGCACCTGCAGGAAAACATCTCAGTGATTCACTCTTCTTGGATGTTTAAACTCCGCATTCGGAGCCTTAATGATTCATTACCGGCAAAACGCTGCAGCTGCAGGGAGCGCTGAGGAAAAACATCCTTTGTCTCATCGCTGAAGTTATGTTTAGAACAGGTCCTCCGGTCATGGAGGCAAGTTGTTGAGGAGTTGCAAAACCTCCAGCTGTGAGGGAGCTGAGACTGGTTTTACTGGGGGCGGGGAGGAAGGGGGCTTCCTAGTTGGATACTCACAGCTGGTCTGATGAGGGTTAGGAAGACAATCTGTTTGGATGTGAACAGGGAGCAGTTGAGACATAAACCACAGAGAAACTCACCTTTATGTCCGCACAACTTGCGGGAGTCGTTCTTACTGGGAATTGGCGTCACGAACTGGATTGCATTGTCCTCACCCTCCGTAATCATAAGGCGTCAGACCTGACACAGTGGAGGGATGCTGCGACAGGTTAGAGCAGGCACAGGCGCTGATCCGCACAATAAGATAAAGCCGTGCTTATTTATTTCGAACATAGCTAGAGGACACGCGACGCCGCGACGGAGGAGGAGACGTCCCAGGAGAACAGGGAGCCGTTCAGGTGGCACAGGAAAGATGAGGCACGGTTTGAATTTGAAAGGAGCTCGGAGTCTCCGGCGCCCCCAGGCTCAGTTTGACTTTTACTCGGATATGTGGGAGACCCGAACCGTGGAATCTATCAGCGAGAGAGACAGAGTTCAGATGCTGCAGTGGATCATTTAGCAGAAAACGGAACATAAAACAAACTCCACATTAGTATAAAAAAGAGGGAGGCATAATACATGCCAGTGAAATTGTTTCTGCATAAGGACAGAATGAAAAGTAAAAGAGCTGAAAAACCTTTTTTATATAAAAACTCTGGATTCTGGGAATCCAGAAACTTTTTTATAATAAAACTCGTATATATACTCATATATATAAGATAGCCAAAGCTTTGGGGTCAAAATGTACAGTTATCAGATGACAAAAACTCCACTTCTTTAGGTAACACACTGTGTATTTTTTTTTTTCAAACATTACTTGGAATTGTGGTCCCAAAGTCACATTTTCATTTTAAGAGATTTTATTCAGACCATTTTTTTTTTACATTCAAAGGAAGAGATTCTGTCTTGAATACTTAACTGGTTTGGAGAAAACAGGAGATTGACATAACCTGTAGAACACAACCAGCATTTTCTACATATTTGAAAATGAAATAACTTCAAAGAAACTCAAACTTGAACAGCTGATTTTTCCCCCCATTCTCATCAGATGCACTACAGCTGAAGAGAGGTGCAAACTCAAAGCTCAAATGGAATCAAAAGGTTGTTTGACAAAATTTTGGTTTGAAAGTTTGAACATTTATGCAAAAAGGTTTATTATTTCCCCCCTTTTAACAATGCAGGATTTGTTGTATTATGCATCTGAACAAATTTCTGCTGGAATACTTGCTTTCTTAAGAAGCTGCGTGACTAAAACACAACATCAGTGAACTGCTAAACTGATTAAATGGAAAACACCTCCGGTTTAGAGCCCACCTCGCTTTTTGCTTTGTTTGAGGAGAATTTGAGAATCCTCAATAATCATCTTCAGGGTTTTAAATTGATACCTTGAGTTTTTTTTTTTTTCTTTTTCTTGATCTAACAGTATTGACCTCAACCAACCGCTTTGTAGGAAGACGGAGCGTGAGAGTCGCTTCCAAAATATCATCATCGATTTTCCGTTGCAAGTAGTTCTCAGATATTTTCCACTCAGAAACACAGTTCAAGGCCACCTTAAAATAAATTGGGTTCTGGGAATCCATAAATTTTTGTGTCCTCTCTCATTGGCTCTGCTGTTTTGCTGGCATGTAAGAGCCAAAAATATTGACCGCCTTACATTTATTTCCAGTAAACTGGAGAGGAACAGACTATAAATTTGGAGGAGTTTGTTCTTCGTTAAAAATTGTTTGGTGAACTGGGCGAAGCATGTATTTTCTGGGACTTAAAGTTTACTTTCTCAGATCACACATGTTTACGTCTTGATAAGCTACAGGATACCTTCTGGAAACTTGTGATTTACTTTGCAGAAATGCCACAGTGCATTTGGGATCTGTCCTGTATTTATGCTGCGATTTGTAACCAGGTACTCAATTCTTATAAGATTACTTTCTCTGGATTTGAAGCTTTTATTTGTGTGTTTTTTTGTGAAATTACAAGTTGTATCCTAAAACACAGACATTTTCTCAGAACATTAAGGGCGGTCTTACTGAACTTCCTTTTGGAAAAGAAATAAATAAATCACAGGTTACTTCCTGTAAGTTTACAGATTATGTTCCCAAAAACTTACAGGGAATCTTACACACTAACTTTTGGTAGACTGGAAGTTATAGTTGAATTTTCTTTAACCTACAAGGTATATTCTGGGAAAGCTTTGGTTCTCTTTGGTAAAATTACAGAGCATTTTTCTGGAAATACTTCTATTCTATGCTACTTTGAAGAGTATTTCCAGAATTGGACCGTCTTGATGTTTTGCTGCCTAATTTCCATGAACATGTTGGTTAGTTGCACATTACTGTTGCCTTTTACTATTTACAATATTTCAAGTCACATTTGGACTTTTGTGCTTCTCTTTTCCTGGCACACAGGTGGCATGTTGAAAGCCTTTTGCTTAGGATTGTTGCTTACGTCCACTTACAAGATGCAGTGGTGGTTCCTAAATCTAACCACATCAGTTAGCTCTTATGGCTAATGATGAAAACAGCTGTAAATAATAACGTCAAACTATTTCATTGACAGATTGGTCCTCGAATTAAAGACATTAAACACAGATATTTCGCGGTGCGTTTGAAATCTGAGAGCTGTTCATGCAAATCCTCTCAAACATGAAGTTTGACTTTGCTGAAGACTGACACCCCAATGGCCACCGTTCACCCTGAGACCCGGCGCTCCTCACTGTGTGATGAAATAAGACGAGTGGAAAAGAGGTTAATGCGTGCCGGCCTCAGGCTGCAAGTGAGCATCCGCGCAGCATCGCAACAAGCAGAATAATTATCGGCCAGGATGATAATTATGGGTTCAGACTCTCTATATAGCATCATATAATTCATGCACAATGATCTGTGTTGTGCACACTGGAGCGGATTAAGGAATGAGGGAAGTGTGTGTGTGTAAATAATGTGCTTAAATGTCTAAGTATTTTTTTTTTTCTTTTTACTGCTAAGCACTCATTAATTCAGAGATAAAGTTTCATTACAGCACACTGTTACGCCCGAAAACCTTCACAAGTTCCATTTTAAGTAAGCCTACTTAAAGAAAACATATGTATTAAGAGAGTCATTTATACAGTTGCAAAGATTTTCAATTCCTCTTGAAATTCACACGCTGAAAGTCAAAGTTACATCAGAATTCAGAAATACCTGGACGAAATGTGCTTTTGTCGTATATAAAGGGTTTGAGGCGGGTCAGTGAATAAATAATTCACATCATGAAAATTGCTACAAACACGAGACTAGTCAGAGGTAATAGAGCTGCCAGCACATTAACTGCAGACATGGAAAAGTAATAATAAAGTCTCCAGCTTGAATTTCAGTTCATAAAATAAAGATTCATATGATGACTTCATCAATGGGAAGCAGGAGAAACGGTTTCTGAGAGCAGAAGATTGGAGATCTAATAAACCGGCCGCCTGTGCAGAGAGATTATAAAAGCGTTTCTTGATGAGCCGATTTTGCCCGTAAATTTACAGTAGAAGGGAAATAATGGTTAGGATAAAAAGCTGTATTTGGGGAAAAAAAAAACATAAATTCTGCCATCATTGAGGTTGACATTGCAATTTCAACTCCAGTTCTGACTAGCAGTGTTACTCTGATGTGCACAACCCCAGACTCCAGCTGTATAAGATCTTTTCCCTGATCAACTTTATGCTCACAAACAATGCCAGAAGTTGTTTGGATGGTCTGCGAATTATAAACTGCTGCAGCATAAACTGTGCTGTGTCTTTTTCCAACCAAAGCATTTGGTTGTTACGTCACTTTACCAATAAAGTAATCTCTTTCTGTTTACACAAATCTGTGGGTCCATATTTCTGGACTCACCTATTCGCAGATTGTTTTATGGAACATGACCCACAGAAAATTTGCCTTTTCACTGATTTATTTTTGGTAGAGATTATGTAAAATATTTGAAAGAAACTACAGCTTCGGAAGTTGAAATATCTATTACCAAGTCCTAATTTGCTGGTGTTTGCAAAGCTGCCAAACCTGGAGCACCATTTATTTTCCTTGGCACTATTGGCTGGAGCCCCAAGAGCAGAGATAAAGGAGACTGTAGATATTAGCTTCTGCAGAAGAGCTAAGATGGCTTTCATTTTGCGTATTAATGCATACTTAGGGATAATTCATGTTTGCATTTTTAAAAACAGGCATTTTTAGAAGGTGTTTCAGGTAGTTAATAACACTAATGAATTGGTAATATACGCTGTGGTTACAGAGAGACGGCCAGCAAAATCATAAAATTCACAAAAAGGTTTCAAAAATTGCTAAAATAAGACGCGGAGAACTTTGACCCAGTGAAATTCGAGCGCTGGCAATTTCTGTTTACATTGTGTAATTTACAGTGTGAGCTGTGTGTGTGATGAGGTGCAGTCTCTACAGGCTGGTAACGGTGTTTGAAGTGTGACATGTTCTCTGCCGCCCCCGCCCCGCTCCACTTCCAGGGTTTAGATTACCATGAAATGCAGAGATTGATGGAACTTCGACCGTACAGACTCTGCATCACACTCAGAGAGGGGAAGCCAACCCACATCTCTCTGTCCAAACATGGCCGAGTCAGAAACACGGGGTTAAACGTCACGTTTCACCTCGAGTTAACCCCACATTACAACCAAAAAAATAAATAAATAAATAAATGGCACAGCCTCGTTAGTTTTAAGTACGTCATTTAGTGCAGCTGTAGAGCGTTGAGACGTTAATATCAGCGCGCTGATGCCGGAGTCACTCTGACTTAACTCATATTCTCCCTCACAGAGAATTAACTCTGATCCCTGCAGCCATGGAGTTACAAGCTGGCTTGTCAATACACATTATACACAGCGAACAGAGTGCATGTCTAAAGTTTCTCACTATCCTGAGCTGTTTTTTAAAGGGAGCCGATTGCCAGTTTCACTGAAATCTGAGTACTTAAGATTGGCTCAAGAAACTCTTACAACTGCCTATTTTAATAGTTCAAACATCAGATATAAATTAATATTCAATGATACACACAGTGGGAACTGTCTTAGCACAACCGCAGAAGCTAGCTAACATTTACAGACTTTCTTATCGCAGTCCAGGGCAGATCAGCCAATCAGGGACAAAGCAAAGCAAATGGATCTTATGGATTGGTTGCTTTTGAAACACTCAGCCAATAGCACGTCAAGTAGCATTTCGTCCAGGTATTTCACCTTCCCAAGCTGCATTTTCTCTCAAGCGTTTTAGATTTGCTCTACTCCCTTTGGGTCAAGTTCTACAGAAAAATCTGCAAATGCGGAACTACGAACTGACAGAGATTCTTTGTGAAACTCAAGATGAAACAAGAAAACCAAAGACAGGCAACGTTAAAGCTGGAAGTGGTTACATTTTGTCTGCTTGTTGCAGAGTCAAAAAATGATTCACAAATCCTTCAGAGCACATAGAGGAAATTTTTGGTCCGTTTAGATCCGAGTTCTCTTAAATCAGCAGCCCTTTCCTGACCACAGATTCCAAATCAGCCATTACTTCCTACGTTGTGTTTACACCTATCGGCCATCCCTAAGTTTTAGTTTACCAACCGGCCTGTGATGCGAGGCGGCATTTGCAGTTGGTGCAAGCTCATCTTTCAGTAAGCATCTCCTTGGCCGCGCGCCACAGACAGAGGAGGAGAGTGACAAAGCGGAGAGTGATGACACCGCTTATTTGTGTATACATGAGAGGATGTAGTGGCTGGCAGAGAGACGGCGCAGTGGCATGTTGCAGAGGCACAGCCGTACAAGGAGATGCCGTGTTGGAGGACTGGTGTGTCTGCTCTGGAGGATTTCTAGCTAGTCATCAATAACTCAGTCCCACTTTCTCCTTTAAGGATGTTTTGATAGGGAACAGACTTGGAGGTTATATGGGTCGTCATTGGGCCCCAAAATAATGACGCTGCCGCCGACTTGTTTGACTCTAGATATGATGTACATTTTCTGAAATGGCACCTTCAGATGTAACAAGACAAACTGTCCAAAAAGATCCAATTCTTTCTCATCAGTCCACAAAATATCTTGGGGATCATCAAGATGGTTTTGGTTAAATATAAGGTGGGCATTTGGAGGCCATTTTTGTCTCTTTTTCTTATTGTTAACATTAATTCTGATGTTCATGAAGACAAAGTGAGGTGTGCAAAGTTTTTGGTTCTTCTGTGACCTCCTGGAGTAGTTTTTCTCGGCCAGCCACTTTTTAATTATGGGAGGGTTCACTATTGTACTAAGTTTTCTCCATTAGTGAATAATGGTTCTAAGTGTGCTTCTCTAGATTCCTAAAGGCTTATAAATGGCTTTATGACTCTTCCCAGAATGATAGATATTTCTCAGTATGATTCTCTGTAGTTCTTGAATGTAGATCAGGGTAAGAAGTGTTGCCTTTTCAAACATTTTAACCTACTTCATGTTGTCAGGCAGGTTCTAGTTAAGCAAAGGTCTGGTTGTAATCAGATCTTTACGTGTCTAGAGAAATCTATCGTAGATTTTTAAAAAAAAAAAAAAGGTTAATCAGTTAAGAGGCGATTATTTAGCTATGAAGGATAACTACTTTTTGCATAGTCAGTTTAGCTATCTTGTTCTTAATAAAAGTTAATAAATAAAATCACTGAACAAAAACTGCATTTTTGATTCACTGGTTATTCATATATATATATATATATATACATACATACATACATACATACATACATATATATATATATATATATATATATACATACATATATATACACACTAAACGTGTAAAAGCAGAGACAGAAGAAACATTTTTCACAGCCCTGTATTGTATAAGCGGGAAATCTTGGCCAGTTTTTTCCCCCCTTTTTGTTTCTACTTATTCTTCTATCTGTGAGAGTGTGTCAGATCCTTAATGTGCATTTTAATGTTTAATGAATCGACTGAGCAAGAGTCTACAGAGCATAAAAGTGACTAGAAGTGATTTAAACTGCGCTGAAGTTCATATCTGAGTCGGCCAGTCGGTGAAAAGCACCAGAGAGAGATCTGTGGAGAGGTGAGGTCAAATATCTTCCAACTAATAATACATCTCTCTCTCCCTCTCTCACACACACACACACGCACACACACACACACACACACACACACCTACCGGTTCATATAGGATTTGTCTCCCCACGGCTCAATGAAGTTGTGTGTTGACAGAGTTTCCATGGTGAGGGCAATGGAGATAAGAGCGGTTGCCGCTGCATTCCTGCGCGCGCACACACACACACACGCATTAACGTTTCCTCTGAGGGGTCAGCTAACACTCTCTCAGCTCTCCCTGTCCAATAAGAGCCTGCCGCCGCTTCCACAATTAAAAAAAGGAGATATTTTCTACTCCCTGGAGGGCTCCCTCCTTCCTTCCGGTTCCTCCACGACACGTTAGACTCGGGGTTAATTCACAAACATCGACGGCAGAGGCCCGGCGCGTGCAACCCCAAGAGGAGGGATTGTTTATTGCGCTCAATAATTCACACGCGTCACGTCGGACGACACGCAGGCAATTTCGCCGCTTGAGTTTAAGCAGAACATCCAGGCAGGAGACTTAAAAGGCCATTAGGACCATTGTAGATATAGAAAAACAAGGGAGGAGTAAATTTCCACTGAAAAACGAAGAAATTACGAGATTTATCTCAGGAATTTTCAAGAGAGAGAGAGAAAACATGGATTTTTCTGAGCTTGAAAAGTCGGAAATTTGCAGGGAAAGACTTTTGAGATTGATCTCATAAATGTTCTAGAAAAAAAAAACAAAAAAACATGGACATTTCAGTTTGAAAAGCCAGATAGAAATTTTGTGATCTCAAAGCTTAAAAAAAATGTTTGGTGTTTTTGGAGCTCGGTTCTTTTTAGAAAAAATTATGAGATTAATCTCAAAATGTCTTTACTTTTACTCATGTTACGTTACTTAAAATGGTCTTACTCTTACTAGCATTCCTATAACACTAAAAATGGATTTTAGTCGAGTAACTTCCTTTTTGTTTTTTTTTTGTTTTTGTTTTTTACAAACGCAGTGTCTCACTCAAGTTTATCTCCACAGCCACAAAGTTAAAGGTTAGTGGCGCTACCTGAAGAAAAAATAGTGAAAAGTTGTAAAGTGGAAGCAAAATTTTAAATGTTTTTCGGTTTTAGCTTCTTTCGAAAGAATAAATCGCATTCACCACTGTATACTCCGTTACGCCAAAATAAAGAGCAAACATTGAGCTTCAGAAGATACAGAATTTGTATCTGATGTAGTCTTCCAGATCTGCATCTATAGAACTAGATAAAATCTCTAAAACTAATGTTACCACTTGTCCAGAATGGAGCAGAAAAACTTAATTCAATCTTCACATAATTGTTCACATTGTCTTATAATAACTTTTAATGTGTGTATTTGGCTTGAAGATCGTTACTTTCCATTCTGGTTTCTCCTAAAACACAATTTCTGCGTTAGCTTGAAACTCAAGAAGGTCAGAATGTGTATTAGAGTTTGTTATCTGGCTTTCATTTCCTGCTGAAGTCGCTAATGAGTGTTCACGCAGCGACCTTTGACCTGCAGACCCCGATACGAGATCTTTGTGGAGCGCACTGAGATGTGATTGTTGGCGATTAGCTGCTCTGGGAATTGGTTGATAAAAGCCAGACTGCAGACGCACCAATTTTTCATGCACTCAAACATTGTTTCATGTAGATAAAGTTTCTTTTTCAAACATAGTGACCCAGATTTAATAGAGCAGGGGTCTAGAAATACTCAGGTGGATGTCCTAACCTCAGTTTGAAACTCATTTTTGTTAAGCTCTTGAGTCTAACAAGTAAAACGAGATTCTGTTTGTCCTTTACGTGTATTAAATCACATTGTTTTCCATATTATGGGGATATATAGAAAAATAATTAGAGCCAATTACAGAAAGTTGGGCCAGGTGTACTTCCTATACTTTCTACAAAGTTGATGGTAGAAATAGGGGGGAAAAAAAAAAGACAACTGTTGAGCCAGGAATCGTTTCTATCAAAAGACAAAAAGGACACATTGTTGCTGGTGGCAACCAGTCCATCAACAGTTCAGTTTTTGTAAAGAGACGTTTTTAAAAGCTCAACGTTAACAGCAGCACCAAAACCATCAAAGAATAAGTAGAGACACAGGTTTTCTATGGACCAAAAAAAAAAAAAATAAATAAAAAGGTTAAAAGCAACAAAATTGTAAATAATCCATAAATTATGAGCAGCAGCTTAAAAGTGTTCCACAAAAAAAAAAGAAAGAAAAAAAAAGTCAGAAATAAAACCAACAAAAACATGTTTCAGCTGAACTCACTCCGACGGTTTCAGACGATGGAAAGGTGAAGAAATTGAGCGTTTCAGTTTCGACGTGTAAGACCTGGATTTTCCAGACGATTGGCACAAACACCCCCAACTCCAGTTAGTTATTAATTTCCCCCATCTGAGATGGTAACAGCGTGTTTAGAGGTTTTACACACAGCGGTGTGTGTGTGTGTGCGTGTGTGTGTGTGTGGAGCCTGAGATGCTGTTGACATCAGCGCCGATTACAATGAAAAGCAGAAGATGCGTCGCCTGTGGTGGGCTCTGGGGACAACGGGCTGCTTACTCGCTTCCACGTGCTGCTAAATTTTTCAGTTTTTTCCTTCTGATTTTTCTTCCTGTTTTGGATGTGGATCATCCCTCCAGATGAAGCAGAAGTGAGGGAAGGTGGGGTAGGGGGGTGGGGGGATGCGAAACACCTCCAAATCGGCGGCGAAAAGCGGAAGATCTCTCTTCCGTGACGGTTGCTTATTCTAATCACGTTCGTCTCGGATTCAATTAAAGCAGACAACGCGTTCGGTTGTGACAAGGCCGCATTAACAAATGGCCCATGAACACGCACATGCAGGGACAGGAAAATGGGTCAAATGGACCCTGAGAGAGAACAAGTGCATGTTAGAAAAAGCCAGCAGCCAATCAAAAGTGGATCTTTCATCCCCGTTAGCTCAACATGAGCTGAAGATGAGAGGAGGGAGAAGTGGGGGGCAGGGGGTGGTGGATGGAGAGACTGTTAAAGAGGTGCAAAAATTAAAACTCAGGAAGCTCATCTGCATTTAAATCAAGGGGGGGGGGAATGAAGCTGCAGAGATGAACTGATAAAAAAAGAGGCGTGCGTGTTCAAAACAGTGGCGTAGTCCAATCACTCAGGGCGCTCGCTCTGAAAGAACAGGTAGCAAACATTGCACATGCTGGTTCTGGTCCATTCTGCTCTGAAAATTTGAGTAAAACTGGTTCTTCCAGCAGATGCTCAGAACCCAAAGAGGATAGAGCAAGTGTGTATTCTACATGTTTTTTTTTGTCTTTTTAGTAACACCAATAGCAGACCCAAATATATGCATGTTAAGCAGCTGCTTAGGGCCTCCATACCACCAGGGGGTCCCCAAGAGCAAGAAAAAAAAGGCAAAAATTCTGAAAAAACAAATCTCTCCATATATATGTAAACAAATATTTACTACAAATATATTATTTATTTAAAAAATATCCAACAAACTAAATGCCACTGCATATGGAAAAACAATTTCTATATTATTTTATGTTGCACACTTAAGAGTAATATAGGAATGAAGAAGCGTCTGGTGTTGATCTGTCAGAATGCCCCCCCCGCCCCCAAAATGAAAATTTGATTAGGGCCGCTAAAAGGCTTGTGCCGGCCCTGGTGGTGCCGATTACATCACATTTTCAGATTCAACCTTTCATCCGAGTCATGTAGAAGTGTCTGGTTTCTCCAAAGAAAGCCCAACATTTAAGCAACAGCACTAATGTGAACATTTACATAGAGAGAAAAGAACATACTGGATTAGAAATGAAGAGGCAAACAGAAGTGAATCTCTGCAGGACAACCAAAGCAAACCCAGTTACTCAATCAGCTCGAAAACGACTCCCATGGAAACCCAGAAACAACTTCTAAGTAAACTTTCATCCGGTGCCAGCACAGCCAAGGAATGTGTAAACATTTGCCCTCTTTTTTTTTAAACGAACCCAGCGCAGTCTGCTGACGGTGTCGGAGCAGCTGCCGTGGATACGAACTGTACAGATCTGCTAAAACGACAAGTCCTTGTGATGTTGAAGACGAGACGCTGATGAATCCAAAACTGATGACAAACAAAACAGATACGGAATGCTGCCAAAATATCCATAATGTTCAATCTACGCATTAAATCAGCAATGTTTATGCTTCTTCAAATTTTTTAAAACACAATTTAGGGATTATGATAACAGGTGGCAAGATAGAAGACATGGAGTCCTGCAAAATTTTAGTAAAACTGACCTGAATCAGGGAGTTTAGTCTGATTTAATGCCACCAAGAAGAAAAAGTTTTTTTTTTATGCCGTCTGATGTTAACCGTACATTTTGAAAAGCGGAGACAAGAAAAAGCATCAGGAAGAGTACATATCACAAATCTATTTATTTAAAAAAATCATCATGATTTGTCATATTAACTGCTATAAAAACAAACCAAAAAAAAAGACCATATGGAAGCCTTCCTGGGACAAGTTCAGTGGTGTGCATCAATGCTACTTCCCGTGGTGTAAAGTTGGGAACATTTGGAACGAAGCATTATTATTATTATCAACCAGTCACTTGTTGAGGATGGCAAAACTGATAGTGAAAACCCCAGACAGCAGAAAGAAGCACACACACCTTCCTGGAAAGAAAAGTCACCATCAATCAGGCCAAAACTGTGTCCCAACTTTCATTCCCAAGCGGAGGACGTGTCGGGAACTGATTATCCAGGCTCCGTTTGGTTTTCCAAAATCAACGTTCTGCTTCTGGGTTTTGGATCCGGGTCAAATTCGGCCTTACAAATGTCACAATGTTTGGCAGAATATTCTTACAGAGTTGTGGTTGGAATAATACTTCTGGACTTGCCGTCTCAGAAGAACAAAAAAATAAAATAATTGTTTTTAATCTAACGAACAACAGATAAATAAATTAATCATCTCCTCATCTTGGAGTGTTGGAGCTCTGACTGAGAGTGCATCGTTCTCTGAGCTGTAACCTGATTATTGCTCTTAAATATTTGATTAAAATTCACTTTAAAAACATCTCTTTATACACCAACAGTTTCCTCTTAGTTCAGGAAGAGGCTGGTTGCCTCCTTGTGGGTCTGGACTGAAACTCTGTCACTTTATGTTGTTGGTGGAGCTGTGAGCGTGTGTTCACACACACACACCACTCAACATGATGTGCCAATCACCACAAGTTCATTCAACTGCTAATGAAAAAAATAAACAAAACAACAGAAAACAGACTCATCAGGTTTTGTTGTATAAACTGATTCAACCAACTTGCAAAAACATTTTTCCCCCTCATTTGCGCTTCTCTCTCAAAATTAAGCACAAAAAGAAACACTCAGAGATAAGGAACCACTCCACGCTTACTCAACTAGCCTTTAAAGTTTACGCTTCCAATTTGCTTGAGAAAACAGAAAGTAGAAATGCTTCCAAACCTCACAGAAACCTTGCAGTTAAAGTAAAATTTGTACTGAACAGTTCAAGGTAATACATTTATTCTATACGTTTAATAATTTTATATAAATTTGGAAAGTACAAAAAAAATCCATTCACAAATTTGCTAAATATTACTAAGACATTTTGGGTGTGGCTTTTTTCCGAAATTAAGCTGACTTCTCCATTACTATATTAAAAGTTGAAATTTGTTGCCCAATTCTGCCATTAAATCAATTTCTTTATACGTTTTACTTCCAGTGCCAATTTGTATTTTGACAGACTTGTAAAATTAACAGCAATAGGTTATATTTGGCTGTTTTTCCCAAGTAAAAACATCCTAATTAATCTTAAACTATTATTTAGCTATAATTGACTGTAATTTGCTTTCCTTACAAATTATTGTTGGTTTATGGATATTAAGTACAAATTTACACCAAGTCCAGGTCAAAAATGATCAATTTAATGCAGACATTTCTTAGGTTTTATACTACATAAATAATAATTTGAAGTTATGCCAAATTTTGATTCTTCTTTTAAAATTTTGTCTGAAAGAAAATCTGCAACATAAATAAAAATACGGCTAGCTTGGTATAGAGCAAACCAAGAGTTCAAAGCTAAACATACTAAATAATTTAAGGAAATGTTAGAGGTTACATTTTTCAAACATTTTCTGGTTAGCATTTCAACTAGCAACCTTCAGTAAAGAATTTAACAAAGCTGAATATATGTACGTGTTTTTGGACAGATTAAAGCAGGATATAGTGTAGCCTTACGTGGAACATAGCCTAGCTTGAAGCAGGTAATAGCGTAGCTTGAAGTGGGAAACAACCCAACCTGATATACAGCATGGGATACGCCACGTCTGTCCTTCAAATCTGCAGAAACAAAATACCTTTTTGTGGGGCCCATTTGGAGAGGCCTTTGAATTTGGATATTGCTGTGACATAATCAACCTTCAAATGTAGCCCCTGAATTTTGACAGACCCACAGGCAACAGCTTAAAGTAAGATGAAGCCTAGCTTAAACGGGGATAAAGCCTAGCTTGAGGTGAACCATAGTCCATCTTAAAAGTTGCATAAAATCCAGCTTGAAGTGGGATAGAACCTAGCTTAAAGTGGGATATAGCCTAGCATAATTCATTAGGCTAACTACTAGCTGAGGTAAAAAGTTATAGTTTTGGAAAGCAAAACTTTCACAGTCTCATATGTTACAAAAATTATAAAAATTGGGGTTGAGATAGTGGTCAAAAGCTGTTTAATAGTCACTTAAAAATAAGTTGTCCACATCATTTATGTTAGCAAGAAAATTTAGCCGTCTCCCTGCTTTTCGTCTTTATGCTAAACAAATCCAGGCTAAGCACATTTTAAAAAACTATTTAAAAAAATTAAAACATATGAGACTCATGGACATGCAAAATTATTAACTATGATTAATACAAATAATTTAAAAAAGCAATCGAGTTTCTTGTATCATCCTGAATTAGCATCATGTGCTCAAGCTGGCTAGCAATTTCAGCAGCCAGTTTTTAAAATTTGAAAGCAGCAAATTTAGTGGGGAAGGAGAAAGATTTATGTCGCTTATGACAAACATCATACTGTTACTAAACAGTACATGCAACCCTTTGTCGCACAGCACTCACACACTGTACAAAACACACACAAGACTCAGGCAAAAAATAACATCTGGATACATTTCTGAATACTTATAAAAGAGGAGTGCTCTCCGCCACCGGTGGTAGCGACTGTTAAAGTGTCGGTCCGGTGATCTGAACTAAGCACACTCCACAAATATTGGCACCGTGTACAGTATATCTCACACACAAACACACCGACTGCATATCTTTTTGTAAAGCTTAGAAATGTCTCTTTAATGTCACTTTAAAATCTCTCAATTTTCCAAAAGAAAACGAAAAAAAAAAAAAAAGAAAAAAAGTCCTGACAATAAAGTTAGTTATTTTCCTTTTTTTTGTTAAAATAGGATCACTCTGGGATGGTAGTGCAACGCCTCTCATTTGGAAACATGAAGCACGTTTTTTATTTTCATGTTTACTCCACAAACTCCTCTATGGCAGAAGGAAGGCTCAGGCTTCAAAATGAAAAAAATTGGACAAATCCAGGTTCGATTAATCCAGCTTCGGACTTTTTCGTGGTTCATCCGCCATTTAAAAAAAATAGTAATAAAAAAAGGGTTGTACTTTACAATGAGCCTTGGCATCTGGGAAAAAAAAAAGCAGTAAAAAAGAAAGTAATCCAGCCTGAGCGCTTCTTTTTTTTTTGTTATTCCTAGTGGTTAGAGAGGCAGCAGATCTGTGTAGAGGTCCTCTATAGTCCCAGTGGGCAGTGACATCTCAGAAGCTCTGGCTTCCTCAAAAGTTTCTCAAAACAGATAGAAATCCTATTGGAAAACCAAAACGTATTCAAAAACGAAGCAGAAGTCTGAAAGGCTATTTCTCCATCGAGCGAGCGTGAAAATCCCCTGCGCCTCCACTGCAGAGCCGAGAAGTTTCCTCCTCCCAAAAGCACCTTTATTAGATTTAATTTTATTTAAAAAAAATAAGCACTGTGAATCGGTTGGTCGGGCTCCCGAAACGATGCCGACTCACTCCCAGCGCCCGTCGGCGGCAAACAGGTGAGTGTCCCAGAAGTCGTCGACGGGAGTCTGTCTATTTTGTGCGTGGTGCTTCTTGTGGGCGCTGCAGTGTGCGGGCGCAGGGGAAACTGTTTGTCAGTCCATCTCGAGGTCCATCAGCTTGGTGCGCGAGCGGGGAGTGTGCGCCGTGTTGCGGCAGCAGCACCGGGCGCAAATCAGACCCAGGAGCAGAGAGAAGACGCCCACACCTGGAAAGAAAACGAGAGCTAAAACCAGAGCTTAAAAATGCAAAAGTGCGACATAAGAGTGAAGGCGAGTCGGTTTAAGACGTGAGCAGCAGCGGCCACCATGTTGCATTTTTTCAGCTGCTGTTGGCAGCGTTTACATTCTCCTCAGGCTGCCGCTGGCCAGATAACGCTGAACACACCATGGTTAGCTATGCATTTTGCTGCATAAAAATGATCGTTTTTAAAGTTTTGACATTTTTAAAAAAAAATTATTTTGCTCGTTTGCTCAACTCTTAAAACCAAACGTAGGAACGCTTTTAACGCGTTTGAGTTAGAACTGGTGGAAATATTATTTACAAACTAAAATATTATCATAAATCTTAATTGTATTATTTCCAGAAGGTTTGCAGCACTTTTGGATTGAACTGATGTGAAAGACAAAAAAACCCAACAAAAAAACAACTAAAGTTAGTTGCAATATTACCCAGAGAGGCTGATGCACCATATAGCAGAGGTAGCTTTAAGGAGTCCCATACTGCAGAAAAAGGGAGAAAAACATCACTTATGACAAAAATAATCCAGGTTCTGGAGGAGTTTTTATGTTGCACTGCGTATTTGGTACGTCTGGTGATTTTTTTTAACATTTCTTCACCTGCAATTTTGACGGAGAGGAAGACTTTGCCAGAGGTATAGTCTTTATCCTGAGTCCAAAGTCCTGATGAGGTCGACTTGTACCACGGAGTGACCATGCAGTGGTACTCACCGCTGTCACTAGAAAGCACAGCAAACTCCGTTAAACACCACAGCTGAGACTCAAGGCATGAGAACCACGATGAGGCAGAGATATTGGAGCCAAATGAAAAGTGGCCGTGAGGGGGGAAAGGTTCGACTCTCACCTGTCCTGAGTGCCGAAAATGTAGAGCACGTAGGTGTTGGCGTCCTTGCGCTCTATGGAGACGTCGCTGGACGAGTTGCGGTTGGACTTGGTCACGACGCCAAAGCGGTCCACGCTGACCACCGGACTCGTGGTCTGTTCGCCGCGCAGCCGGGTGAAAAACCACCTCACCTCGTACGCCAGCTCCTCTGCGGGGAAACGCAGGAAATAAAAGCAGTTAGCGACGAGAAGAGCCGCTACGATATTCACTTTCTGTTCTTCCTTTAGGCTTGGTGTTGAGCTGCTCCAATAGTTGTACAGCATTTATGTCAAATTAAAGGTAGAACAGTCCTTCAAATGCGCTACACTAACAATTTTATTTACTCTCCTTAATTTTCCAGCATTCTAAACAATCCCACGTGATTTAAACATTTGCAGAAAGCTCTTCTGCTCCTCTCCATCTCATCTGAGCGTGGTCATTTCACTCAAATGACCACGTTAACCAGCTGTTTCTTTCACTACACAGAAGACAGAGATGGATGAGCTTCACAAAGACAGTGACAGCCATGACAACAGAGAGAGGGAGAGAATAAAAAAAAAAAAGAGACACGAGTTTGAAAGAATTCGTCATATTAGGTGCAGTCTTTGGAAAGCGGGTGCGAGTGAGCTCATCATTTTCCAAGAGCCAGAGGTAGGAAGGGAAACGGAGAGCGCGAGATAGACGGGAGCCCAAACTACTCATTAGTCTGTCAGGGAGAGAGGGACTATTAGCACAGCGCCTCCTACACACACACACACACACGCACACACACACACACACACACGCACACACACGCACACACACACACAGAATAAAAACCCCATGGAGCCTGAGTCATCCTCTGTCATTGGGGTGACAAATAGGCGAAACCGAGAGAGAGAGAGAGAGAGAAAAAAAAATAATAAAAAGGAACATTTGCCAACAACAATCCAAGAAAAAGACAAAAAAAAAAAACGATAATGAAAAACAATTACGAAAGACGACAGACGAAGAAACGAGGGGGAGGAAGAACGACGGAGGAATGGACGGACCGAATGTAATGAAGAGAGAGACGGAGGAGAGCAGGGACTCACCCAGAGCAGAATAATAAATCACATCGCAATTTTTTTTTTCCTCCTCTCTCCTCGCCCTCTCTCTTCCATAATGGTTTTAATATTCAAGAGCGACATCATTAAAAATCAGGAGTAGCAGCAGTTGCAATAACCGCCGATTTGTCTCCTCGTCTGGCAGCAGACCCCAGGAGCAAAGGGTCTCCCAGCAAGACCGCACTTTCTCCAGGAGGATGAAAAGAAAAAAACGTTCCTTCAATACCTAGAAATGAAACTGCAGCATTTAAAGAAATTTAAAAAAATACATTGTACCATTCAGAAAAGTTGATTTTAAAGTTGTAAAAAGTTCAAACGAAATGTCATTAGGAGCTAATCAGAAGATGTTCCATAATCTGCCCATCGTCTGGGTGACGACCTCCGGATAGGAAAGGTCACACGGGATTAGCATCTTCAGTCCGATAGGAAGCGAGCGGAAACGGGGGGGAAAAAAAGGAAGTGAGAACTCGATGCAAATGCGGTCAGATCGGCGAAAAGAGGATCCATGAGGGCCCGGCAGATGGATGGCAGCAGGAGGCCCAATCCGAACCGAAGGCTGATCAAATCAACCCACAGGATGACAGGCGGGTCACGAGGCGACCTTCTGACGGCGAAAACCAAAACTTTTTTTAATTAAAAGCCAGGAAAAACGTCTTTATAAAAAAAAAAAAAAGTTCAGTTTTTGTTTTAAGATTCAATGAAAATGACTTGGAATACAGGGAATTTGCAGGAAAATTGGGGAAAATTCGTCTTTATTAAATTTAAACGGTGTCCTACTGTAAGAAGTTGGGAAGAAAATGTGACGCGAACCAGATAAAAAAAAAAGAAAAAAAAATTCAGACATTTTCACATCACAAATTCCACAATTTTTCCCAAACTATAAATTCCAGATAAAAACAAAATGTCACCGTAAATTTTAACATGGTGCATAAATGGAAGAACGGATGAAAGCCGGGCTCATAGACAGAAAATCTGACGTCCTGGACCAATTACCAAACGGATGGACAGACGGGTGAACGGAAAAATGAATATTAAAAAAGGCTTTAAAGTCTAAACTTTCTGTCCAATTGAGCCAAAAGGAGACGCCGATATTTTCGTCTCCTTTTGGCCAGCGATACGACGTTTCAAACTGAAACGTCGTATCGCAGCTTCTGCATGAGGAGCCCGACAAAAACTTAGCAGAAGTTGTTAACAGTCGACTAATTCGCTGGTTACAGTGATGAAAGTGGTGATGGAGATGCATTGGGACAGCGCAGGGAGGGGGCAGTTTTCCTCCTTAGAGGCCAGTAGCCGAGCGCTTCGTCCAACCAAAGAGGAGAAAACAGGAAGCGACACTAAGAGGGAAGGTGAAGGAGGTCAACTGACCGACACACACACACACACGCACACACACACACACATACACACCCCTCCAGACTCGCTGACCAGAGCGAATGAAGAGCTCTCACACCATCAAGTTCCTCAAAGCTACACTTGAAGACAGTTACATAAAACTGTAGCGACCTACTTTATGAAGAACAATGGAGACAACAGCGCTTCATCCAAACTTCATCTTTTATCCTAATAATCAGCCACTAAAGTATGTTTTAGGTACAAGAAAAAAAAAAAAATCTGTCTGAAATTCTAGTTTGGGTTGAAATGAGAGAAGACGTCAATTCTTGGCCCAATTGAAGGCGACATAAAACCTCATAACCTTAGACCAAAATCCACTTTTGTCTGTCACGTAACATAATGTTTTGAAAAGATAAACTCAACATCCACTTCGATAGGTGAAACCTTCCCCGGTTGGGGCCCATTTATCTTCAGAACAACCTTAGTTTGTTCTATTGTGTTCAATACGTTGTTGGGTCAGGGACTTCCTTCTACAGACTTTGGTTGAAATGAGTGCTAATTAAGCTGCTCTTGCCTTCCTATCGTCTTGAATCACTCTCCTTATTATCCACAGACTTAAAAAGAAGCATTTTTTTGTCCACAAAGTGCTACTAACCAACTCTTTTTCAATGTAAACCAAAAAGATAGGTGTGTGAGAAAATCACAGCACATCGACAGTTTCTGAAATCTTCAGACCAGCCCATCTGCCAACGAATACGCCACGTTCAAAATATCTTTTTTTTTTTCTTCTCTATTTTAACCCTCAGGTTTGGACTACATCATGCCTAGATGCTGAAATATACAGTCGCTGACACGTAATTGACTTATTTTCATGTTTTGTTAAACCGTACAGGTTTACCTACCAAAGTGGCCACAGAGTTTAATGGTTGACGAACCTTAAAGGGTTTTCCGCCAAAGAAAAAGTTATATTCTGGTTTTTAAGGTTCAAATCAATCCTTAAACACAAAATTACATTATTTGACCCACCATGACCACTATATGTAAACTTTAAATCTAATTATAAAAAAAAGAAAACTTGAACTTTAACAAGATCTTTTGCTGCCCATTTAGGTCCCACAAACCTTTGCCGGTCAGTTTTCAGCTCTATATACATCATCTCTGGTGGTTTCTATGGGAAATAATGGCCACACTTTCTCCTAATTACATCATTTAGCTGCTCAGCTAAGAGCAGGAAGTGTTTTTCTTGTACTAACGAGGTTAGTTTCCCACTTTACCCCCTTAACGATCAAAGACACGTTTTGCATAATTCCTCAGGACTGACGTGTGAACTCCAGTTGCTCGTGTCGGTGACGACACCGACGTTCGGGCTATTATTAGAAAGCCCGCTGCCTTCTCACCGAGTCCGCCCGTAACTTTCTTTGTTCTTGCTGGCGAAGCGAGCCGAGAGTGAGGGGAGGGGATTGAGAAGAGCTTACAGTGACAAGGGGATGGGGAGGAGATTATTTGGTTTTAATACGCAGCAATAA
Organism: Poecilia formosa; assembly: GCF_000485575.1. Classification (NCBI taxonomy): domain Eukaryota; kingdom Metazoa; phylum Chordata; class Actinopteri; order Cyprinodontiformes; family Poeciliidae; genus Poecilia; species Poecilia formosa. The sequence continues at coordinate 473,898 of NW_006800236.1, forward strand.
ATCAACAGCGAACGCAACATCTCGGAGCAAAATGCAGCAAGAAGCCTGAAATTACTGGTGTGTGTTTTTGCACAAACGTCTAAGCTTTGTGGGGCGACTTTAGCAGCCGTGTACTTGGGAGTTTTGCAACAGGAATCCAACCATATCGAGTAATAGCTGCTCCGCAGTCTGACATGTTACATGTCAACATAAAAGGCGGTAGCATGCTCAGAAAAAAGAACAAGAAAAAGATGAACGCTTGCCAGATCGTCAAACAGTATTTGAACATCTCCCTGAAGCTCTCATTTCTCAGTCTTCACAAAACTGCCTCCCATCACCTTTCATGTGCGCAACTCGGTGTAACATAGATAACAAAAACAAAAGGGTGAGAGATTTTTGTCCACAAGTTGTAAGCTTCCCCTTACATCGAGATTTGCGAGAAAACAAACCCAAGACGTGGCTCCGGACCGCTGGCTTTCTCGCGCCGCTTGTGTAATCTCCGAGGGCTTTGAGCGTAGGTTTTGGATTTGTTGAAATGGCCCCAGTGTTCCAGCCCGAGTTTAACTGGTGCAGCAGCTTCATTAAGCAGGAAGAGAAGGGAAAGGAGGGGGGGGGGGGTTAGTGGGGAGCGCTCTCTACAGTGAGTCTCTAATAGAAAAACCTGGCTAATAAAACTAAAATGGCCGTCGGTGTAAATGAAGATAGTCTGATTGGATTTCTTTGGATTAATCCCTTGAGGAGGGTCCGAGGAGTTGAAAACTGCCTGACACACCAGCACAAAAGAACGTCAATTACGACTACTGCTTCTAATGAACACACGAGTAAGTGTGTGTGTGTGTGTGTTCTCCGCTCCATAAAGCAGGACAGTGCTGGAAGAGTAGAATACTAAACACTATAAAAACACCATTTAGCTTCACAGAAACAAAGCCTCTGGGAAAGTGAGTTTCCCTCGTTACTCGCAGCATGCTTAATGAGAAGCACCAGCAAACGAAGGCAGGTTTTGCCTCATATTTTGGGATGTTTTGCATCCGCCAGCCCCTTTCAACGAAACGCTTCGCTCACGCGGGCTTCACGAGGCAAAGCCCTACGTTTCTTCAGATTTCCCCTCCACCTCCCCCAAAATGCTGACGAGCGTTTGAAAAAATGTGACTTTCGAATCGTTTTCTCTTCATATGGTCTCGTTAGCGGGGTTAGGGTTTCATTATTACATTTATTCAGGACAGAAATGAGTAATTAAGGAAAATATATCATGTCTACAAATGCTTTAAATATGTTATGTAGTTAATATGAAACAAAATAAATAACTAACTTAAAAAAAAGATCTGTGATAGCCCCCTACCAAATTTTGCAGATGTTTCAAATCATTTAATGAATTTAAGTATCAAACATGCATAGAGACAACAAGCTGTGTGAAAAGTTAAAGCTGGTTTTTAAAAACAGGTTTCAGTGGTTTTGGCCTTTGACTTCCATTTTTGTCCACTTTCTCTCTTCATTTTTGAATCGTGAACTTTGACCCCAACAGAGATAAATACTTTGTTTCGGACTCAAAAGACTTTTAAATCGCCATTTCCAAGTTTGAAATTTGGGATTTAGAAGTAATGAACGGTATGATACAACAAAGTGTGTTGAGTTTTGTAAGAATCGTCTCTTTGAGGCGATGGAACATCCTCACATATTTCCATAGCAATCCTCCATAAACAGGTGAGCTTTAATTCTCCTGCCTGCTGCCACAACGGGTCACCTTTCTGCTTTGAACGCTTCGTTTAAAAACCAACAGTCTTCCCCGTCCTGCCGAAACCGGTCTTTTAAACGAACGAGCTGCGTCGCCGTCTCCTACTTCTGTTTAACTCAAACGGCTAATGGAGTGAAAATGATTGTGGTGCTTCATCCCCCACCCCCCTCGACGCTAACGGCTGTGCGTTTTCAATTTGCGCTTCATTCTCACCACTCGTCTCTTCTCGCTCTCGGTTTGCAGCTTTTATACCCTTCATCTGCGTTCCTCTTTATGGTCGGTTGCTGGCAGATGTGTGCTGATTTTTTTTGTTTTTTCTTCTGTGAAAACGTATTCCGAGCCATTTGACGTTTGCTGTCTTTTGCTTTTGCTAAAATAAACAAAAAGCTTCAAAGAAGAAGCCATGACGACCAAATGATTTTTGAATACTAAATTACTATTGGAGTAACGGCTTCTTCCTAAATGAGCGGCCTTTCAGCTCATGTTGGTGCAGGACTTATTTCATTGTGACTAATGAGTTTTAAGTTGATTTTTTTCCAAGTACTTTGAATTAACCAAAAGCCTTACAAAGCCATGACATCTGACATCATCAATGACTTACCAATTTCCATAAAATGAAAGGCAAAAATCGTTAACTTTTTAATTTTAATCTCTTTCTCACTTGTGGCCTTAAAATTAGATTAAATTAGTCCAAACTGCATGAGAGTTGAGAAGTCCTGGACATAAAAATGGAAATTTGAGCTTTTGATCAACATTAAAATGCTTCTTTTACTTAGTCAATTATACATTTAGATGGTTTAGCAACAAAGTTTTTGAAAATTACTACAGTTTAAGCAGATTGTTGCTAACCCAAGTGGATTAAACTGTATCTTCACAGATAAAATGCAAATTTTGGATTTTTTGTAATATTTTCCACCAAGCTATACATTCAAGTATTAGTTACTACAATACATACATAATTTTATTTATTTTTTTTAAATGTCATGAGCTTTTTTAAATGTCATAAAACAAGTAATACATAATCAAAAGTAAAGATAAATAAAAGCTAATTTAATTTAAAAAAATGTCTAAGTCAAGGCTGGCTTGACAACGTGGTAAATTTTTACCAAAGTTTCTAGAAAGTATTTTTATTCTCAACTAGTTAACAGTGAAAGTTGGTTTGAATCCTCCAACAATGGCTTAGAATAAAATGCTTTTTTATGATGATTATGTTGTCAATGCGTCTAATTAACTGCGAGAAGTTTCACCATCTTTGAAGAATGTTTCCAAAGTTTCTTTCCTCTCATTTAAACCATCTTAATAAAGATTTGTTGACAAAACTTTTATTAAACAGCCCATCAGCACGCTCTTCGTCCAATTAAAGCGTACTGGTGGCCTTCACGGCAGAGTGTGAGCAAATATTAAAGCTACAAAGTGTAACGTGAACTGACAGCTCCTGAATTAATTCAGGTCATGTTTTTGATCCCCAGCTGTTCTTGGTTCAGTGGGATCCGCTAATGGAGTGAGAATCATTTTCCGCCATCCGTTCTCACCACTTCAACCCTCTCTTCCCTCACCACTTCAGATCCACTCCTCTCTCCCCTCGTTTCTCATGTCTCCCCGTTAGGAAACTGCGCAGTGTTCTCCAGCCTCTCCACCACCCTCCCCGACCCCCCCGCCTCCTCTTTTCACTCTCATTCACCCTCGTTCCCTTTAATGCTCTCACTTGGTCCCTCTCCTTTCCTCCAACTTACCCCAACCTTCTCTCCAACTCGCAATCTATTCTTCCTCTACCTCGTTCTGTCTCCCCGGCCGGCTAACGGAGCGTGAGATTGGCTAATTAACGGCTGCCTGGCGGCCTTGCAAAGAAAGCCGGGTAATTTGGAGAGACTGAATGTGGAGCTAAGAGAGGAGCGAAGGAGGCACCGGTGTATCTATCGCATCGCGTCGACCTTCAACTTTTTAGGCTTTTCACCCGTTCATCTCTCTATTTACTCATTTAGGGTTACAAATTTAATAAGAAAGTTGGCGAGGAGTCAAAGTCGGTAGTTAATTCAACCGGAAAACAACAGAAATACTCATTTATTTGTATCGTTATTGATTTCGCAACTTAGGAGGATTCTGAAAAGGGCGAAAGAAAACTTCAACTACATTAGAAGCAATAAATAAATAAAGTAAAGTAACATTTTAACTGTAGCTGGAAAGAAAAAGTGTTCAAACCAAAATCTGGATTTTTTTCCCTTTTTTTTTCTGGAACTGGGATACAAATGCACTTAAAAACAAGAAATAATAATAATAAAATAAAAAAAAAAAAACAATACTTTCATTGTTTCAAATTAAAACGGCTTTATGGGAGACTTTTGGCAGAAGCACACACAGTGTTGGACGCCGAGCCAACGTGGCTGAATGCTGGGAACCGAGATTCTAGATTTCACCAGCAGCTCTCTCCAAAACTACTCCCCCTTTTCTGTCTTGGAAGAATACCTGCAGGTTTTCAGCCTGCTTCGACTTGTCCGCACCATTATCTTCACATTTGATGCTCTTATATAAATGAAACAAACGTCTCGTTTTCGAGTCCAACCACGAGGTAAACGCTGACGCTTGATAATGGCGGCTATCGAATATTTGTCCCACCTTTCTTCTGCTCCCCGCGTAGCTGCTGCTTTCTTTGTAGGCAAAGAGAAAACAACATTAAATCTGCGTCTGAGGCCCAGCAAGCAACAAAGCTTTATTTTTTCCCCAGGAGGAACAGGGTGGTATGCTGTTATTTTTACAAAAGAATTTCAGAGTGAGGGAAAAAAGACAGAGAAAAAAAAACTGTCACAGAGTCATAGGCAGTGCTTCAAAACGCAGAAAAAAGAAAAGAAAAAAAAAACCCATCTCTAATGGTGATGTCATCCCTCCCCCCATTTCCAACTGCTGATTTCAAGTGTGCAGCGTTTGACAGGCTTCTAAGGCTGCAATAACATGCCATTCATTCCAGTCTGTAATGAACGCCGGGTCCGCGTGTAGCTGCACGCTGAGAAACTCAAAGGAAAAAAAAACAAGGAGAAGGAAGAAACATAGCGGCTTTCTGTTTATATAAGACATTAAGGACATTTGTCCCACTTAAAGGTTGCAGATCATGAAAAACAAAAAAACAACAAAAAAAAAAGCTGACAACCGGAGTAAACACGAGATAGTAAAGTGAAGATTTTACTTTTTCAAAAAGGCATCGAAGTTGTTCAAAGAAAGAGAATCACGTAATTAAATTCTCAAGAAGAGACGCATCATGCCTCAAATTTGAAGAAACTCAAGACCTTCAATCATCTAAAATTACTATCCAGAAGGCTTCATTTGGCAAAAGTTTTAGCTTCACCCAGTTTGAATTCAAGAGGATAAGTTATTAACAATCGATTAATAATTGGTTAATCCAAATAATTACCATATCGGCGCTACGCTGTACTGATGTTAAGTCAAGCAGAAAAGACTGAGCTTTCCACGTGTTTGAAAATTTTGTTTCTTTTAGCAGCAGATGCAAACTTTGTTATAAACGATCAAAAAATGTTGCATTCTAGGCAATGGGATGTTTATTTTCTCATTTTACAAAGGAATTGATTTGTTTATTTGCACCTTTTAATGCATTTCCAATGTTGTATAAAAAAATGCTTAAGTAAAAAAAAAAAAAAAAGATGGAACAGAAAAAGAGTCGGCCAAAAATGGCCTCCATTCAGGACTTCAAAATAAATTATCATTATGATTCCCAATATAATGATATTATATCATTATAATATCATTATGAGTCATCAAATAAAAGCGGTTTATTTGAAAACCGCTTTTCAAATAATTGAAAAGCGGTTTTGTATTTACAGATTTTTCTTAATAGTCTATATATAAACAAATCAGCACAAAGGTAAGGTGTAATTTTCAAACAAGGAGAAGAACGAATATCAAACCCTCAGGCAATGAACAGGTCTGACACATTTGTCCACATTTCGCTCAGTGCGTAGAGACTATTCCAGACAGAAGGCCGTGGAAGCATTGAATGCAAGTAAAAGCCAAAGCTAATAATCATGTCTGACCTTCTTTCAGGCACCCACACAACACAGGATTCAAGAAAAGCACCAGCTGCCGTGTGGGGGCATCTTTCTGTGGAAGTGCTAAGAGGAAATTAACAAGTTATAAGTCTAAAAAGGCTCCCAGAGGGATTTACACCTGAATAATAAACTGGAGGCTTAGAAAAAAAAAAAAAAAAAAAGGTGATTTCTCCTAACCATGCTGTTAGGATGGTGCAGAATAACATTTTCTGTAATAGAACGCTGGAGAATTTACATCTTTGGCAATTAGATTTTTTTTAAACAGCTTAATCGTGTTTGGGATGGACGCAAACACCCACAACTATAGTCTATTTTAGAGTTACTAATTGGAAAATGGTAAAAGGGGAACTACTGAAATCAGCTTCAGAAGTCATTTAGTCCTTGACTCAAGTTTGACGACGAAGGGAGCCAGTTAGATGGGACGCTGCCACTGAAAAGGGAAATACAAGGAAGCTAAATTTGTTGTAGTAAAGCTGAAATCATGTAACAGGAGTTACAGTTTTAGACTTGAATTGAATTGAACTGCCCTTTAACAAAGATGCAAATCACTGTTGTCTCTTAACAGATTGACGAAAGAGGGACAGATGGATGGATAAAGCGAGGGTCAGGTGGACGGACGAATGAACAGAGGGGCAAAAAGACAAGACGAACTGGGGGACCGATAGGGACGGAGCAAAGGACAGACGGACAAATGGAAGGTTAGCTGGTTGACATATGACCGGAAGGACAGTCATCGGACAGAATGACGAACAAACACAGGCACTTGAGGGAACAGTCATCAAGTGGATTATTGGAAGGACAAGTGAAAAATGTATAGATAATGAATGAATAGATAGAGGGATGCAACCTTTAGGCAATGGGATAGGGGATAATGTCTGGAAATTAAAATATTTTCCATTCTCTATGTTCTTTTAATGAAAAAGAAAGTGTATGACGTTGCATGATGAATACAATGGTGTAACATCTTAACTTCTTTGGAGATCTTGGGAACAACAACTGCTTTTATTTTCCTCGTCTATTGCACCTATACAGTAAATATGACAAGAAGGAGAAGTGGCTGGTAATGCAATTAGCTTTGAAAGTTTTGCTCTTTCAAAGACATGAAGTTCAACAAACTGTCCAACAAGAAAAATAGGTAAATCTCACAACCTAATGCTGTCAAATTAAGCAATCAGAGTAACGTGAAGGAGAATCTCACGGGGCAGAAGCTTTGAATGCTTCCAATCCAGCAGGTTAAGGACATTTTAGTCATTCTGAAATCTTGAAATCTTGTAATTACCCTAAGGAACTTCTTTCAAAAGCATATCAGGAAATGACCTTCTGTATGCCACGCGGGGCAATCCATTTCCCTCTGAGGTGTTTATCGGATTCGTAACAAAGAGCCGAATAAAAACCATGACCATGAATCACACGAGATATTTTCCTCAATTTCCAGAATCCAGAAAGGCTCTTATTTGACAAGCTCCGACAGGAGGGAAGAGGAATGTTCTCAGCTCAGCTATTCACTTCGTTACTGTTGCTCAACCTTTGCTGAAGCTTGTGACGCGCTCGAACTATGACTTCCAAAGTCCAAGTCCAACTGGAAGTAAACTGAATCGTAGTACTCGAAAACAAGTTCTTTCAGGGACAAAGGTGTGGCTTTACCGTGCAACATGGTGCCATGCCAATCAACAGGAAGTGTGTCGGCATATGACGATGACGCTTGTTTAAGGTTTATAAATGCCTCGCCTTTGTTGACATTAGTTCATTTGAGTTTCCTCATTGGCCACATGACCGAGTGACTCACAGGACACCATCTGTGATTTGCTTTCTCTGTATGTAGTAATGCACCTGAGATACTGTCACATGCTCTTTATTGGGATTTTCTGTGATGGACCAACACCTTCATTTATCCCTCGAGTCATTTTGCAAAACCACCTCTGCAGATTTAACAGACTGAACTTCTTAAGCTGTTAGCTTTAGGTCTAGGCCATTCCAACTCATTTACATATCTTCATCTAAAACCAGTCCAACAACTTCCAACAGGTTTTCCTCCATCCATCCTCCCTTCACTACAAATGTGACTTCTGGTATCTTTCTATCTCTGCTCTTCCACAAAGGCCACCATTAATATTTGTCCTATAGACAGATCCTCTCACTTCCCATGAGGGTCTTACCTGCTTTGCTGTACTATTTTTTTTGACAAATTAGGCAACTTCTGAAGGAAAAGGGCCGCAAAAGATTTCATTTATTGATAAAACAGTAAAAAGAGCTGAATATAAATGCACCGCGGTTTTCCTGATTTTAGGTTTTAAAGAACACAGTGGATCTCCGTCCAAATGCAAAATCCCCTGTTCATGGATTTTTCCTTATTTGTTGAAAAATGCTATTTGAGGATTTTTCCCCCCCCAAAATATTCAAAAGAAAATCAACCTTAGAAAGCTGAAATATGAAGGCGCAATGTTACTTGACACACTATTGGCGGTAGGCAGAAATGACATTAATTTTCCTTGGCACCGATTGGCTGAACCTCAAAGAGGGGAGAAAAGGAAGACTGTAGATGTTAAGGTTCTGCGATATTGCCAAGGCGGTTTCCACAATGAATATGAAGGTATATTTAGTGTTTGAACCATGATAATAGGCAACTGTAAACGTTTCCAGAGATGCTTTGACAAACTAACCTCAATCGAGGGCTGTTGTGATCTCCAACCTCCACAAATAAAGGATTCACCTTATTTACTATCTCTCCTTGACAACAAGGTGCTACTTACCAAATCAAATGCAATGAAGTTTGTTGATCGCTGACAAAATATGAAAAAGTTGTTTATTTTAGTCGTCAGCTTTACAAACAAACTCATAAGGATGTGTTTTCCTGGAGTGTTTCCTAATTTATTTGGAACCCATCAAAGATTAAAATGAACTAAATTTATTCAGCTGGGGGAAAGTAGGGTAACTTAGATCTGGATTTGCTCTGTTGGGTAAACTATGATGACACCATTTCCATTGTTCAGTCTCGGCTCTGAACTGCCACCAGTAAACCTTAAAATGCTTTTCTAGCATCATTTCCCCATTCAAATCTCTCAGAAACCTGCATTTTCTAATGATAACTGCTACTAAATACCAGCTGTAATGTTTGTTGCTTCCTAGTTGTAAAATGATGACAGGTTAGAACAGTGCAGAGCATTTTTCATCATTAGCAAACAAGTCGGTTTCACAAATTAAAACCATTCATGCTGTTTATTTGACATCAAAAATAATCTCCACGGATTAAACAGAACACGAATGAAGCTGCGGTAGCAACAGAATTAAGCTCTTTGACCAACATACTGAGACGGTATGAATGAAAAACAGATGAAAGCACGCCGGAAAGCTGTTAAAGATCCTTAACGATATAAAGAGAAGAGCGATTTTTCTAATTGAACAAGCAGATTATCTGAATAAACTAAGCGTTCATTTATTAATAGATCGAGTCAAAAAGCACAGCTAAGACATAAAGTCATTGAACATAAAAGAAATATGCAAGGAGCATGAATGAACAAGGAGAATATAAATGATTATGCCCATTTTCTGGTGTTTGATTCCACCCTGATTTACATATAAGCACTAGTGAGTGTAAAACACCTGCCACAACATTTTGTAAAGGATCTGCAACGATGCTCATTTGCGCACCTAGGATGCAGCAGTCTGTCACTTTAAACCTGAGCAAAATATGCCTACATCTAACACCAACTCTTTAACTCATGTTTTTAAATGTATTCAGCCTTTAATCCTTTTGGCAGATTACAAAAAGGGGCAATTCGTAGACTTTTATTTTTGGCTGTAACATCACTTTATATTGTGGATCGATTTTACAACAGTTTGTGAAACCTTTAATCTTAAAAAAAAAAATAGAGAGAGTATTCCAAATTTCTGTCAAAAACATTGCTAAAATCTCGTCTCGATCTTATGAATCATCATATCTAGAGAGTTGGATGCGTCGCTACACCTCCAGTAAGCCGGTCCTCGTAAAACAATAAGTTTTTTCTCTGTTTATGTCTGGCGGGGGGAAATGTATAGTTTCCAGTTAAGCGCTTGTAAAATAAAAGCCCTCGGGTTAAAAAGTCATGTCTCAATACAGGTCTGCATAACTTACTGAAAAAAAAAAGCCCCCTTTTTCCTTCGTACGCTAAACACACGCGTCACAGCAACAAGCCCGCTTCCCTTCCACAGCGCAGCTGTCTGCAAGTGCACGCTTTGAAGGCAGCAACCCGCTAACCCCTGCAGGTCTCCCCTGCTGCGAGGAAACATGTTTTCATGTGCCGGCAAAAGAACAGCCCATGCCTTCACTCAGCAGAGGTCCACAGGTGCAGCAAATCGTGTTTTTTCGTATACATATGAAGGTAGCGTCCGTAATAAAAACAAACATATAAAAACCAAATCTTCAGCTAAAGGTAGGAGTATGAGGAGGAAGTGGAGAGGAACGGTGACAGATGGGCAGCAGGCAGTTGGGAGTTCAGCATGATGCCATATGAGGAAGAAGAGATGAGGAAGAGGAAGAGGAGATACTTTAAAGGTTAAACAGAAGGCTCTGTCTCAGATGGTTTCCAAACTCTGAAAGTCCCAGTACATTTCAGCTCCGATGTGAATTTTTAGGTATCTGACTGTTCAATTACTGCAGTATGTCCTTTTTACACACAGAGCCTCCAACGCTTATCAATAGTTGTGGTAGAGATGCTGTACAAATAATCTTTTATGGCTATAATTTTAATGTCACACTGATAAAATGACAAACGCTGACCTTTGGAGTTTACTTTTGGACACGTTGCCTGAATTAAGAATATTAAACATCTGCCGTCTGTTTGCTACAAGAAATATAGGATCTAAAAAAAAAGCACTAGTGGTTGATGAAGTCGTGCGCGTCGTCATTGTGATGATGATTAACTGACTTATCAGAAGCATCACCAACCAGTGACTGTAATTCTGTACATCAGGAAGATAAAAGTTTTGGTTCCACTTTGCTAAATGACCTGTTGTACAGTCACAACACTTTGTTGTGTTAAAATGCTCTCGTATTTTTTGTTGCCTATGAATTTATGCCAGATATTTTTTGCAGCCGTCAGATTTTAAAGGGATGGGCAGACAGTTGATCAACAAATCGATGGAAGGATTCATGGGAAGATGGATGAACGAAGGAGATAAATGGATTGCTCCGCGTGGCATACTTTCCCCATATTTATTTTCCTTTAAATTTATTCAGAACAAGAAAGTATTGGATGTCTATGGCTTCACTTTAACACAAAGAAGCAGAATTCACCAGCTATCTGCAGAGAGACACCAACAAACCACACCAGTTCAGCACAGTAATAAACCTGCTTTTCCGGCCACTAACACATTCTGAGCAGAACCAACTGCTTGTGTACCATCATTGTTATGAACACAGCTGCCGACATGCTGGCAGGTGAAAAGCTCAGAGGTAATGAGTGGAAATTCTTCTGTGTGTTTGTTGCCAAGGATGTAAAAAAAAAAACCTAAAACAAATAAAAGCTTACAAAACAAGATGAAAATCCTGTTTTGCATTTTTTTTTTTAGGGGAAGGGGTTGTTTTTGGATTAATGAGCGTGCGAGAGGAACAGCAAAGTGTGTTCTACCTGTCTGAGAGTTTGTGCCGCCGCTTTTTGGCGAGGATCCGGAGACGCGGACAGAGCACTCCATCTTGGCCGTTTCCCACGGATAAACGCTGCTGGTGTCGTAGCGGGTTTCGACGGAGAATGACGGCCCTGCGAACACCAAGAGCATCGTTTCCAGTCAGCTTAACATTTAACAACGGCCTCCGCACATCAGAGGAAGTGATCAAAAAGACTCATTTAAACTGAATTTTTTAAACCCACGTTGCCCCCCCGAGGGGAAACAGCACATTTCAGAGAGTAAACACACTCTTAAAAAGGGAAAAGGGGGTTGAGTTCTCTGATATTAAGAAGGGGGAAAAAAAAAAAAAAACATTCTGAACCAACACACCCAGTCAGACGCTCTAAACGTTGCAAAAAAAAACTTGCAGCCTCTCAGCTGTTTGCTGGGTTTGGTCTCCATTTTACTCATGTTTTAAATGTAAATTATTCAATGCATTTTTCTTTTCGCATGCCGAGCGCTTTGAGTGGATACTCCCAGTGGAAGGAGCGAAAGAAAGTGCAGCCAAGTCCGCCCAGTCGTACGGTGAAATGTGTTAAAAGCAGCACTGACCTTCGGTGCTTCAAAAACAAAACCAAAAAAAAAAAAAAGCCTGTAATGTTGTGAAAAGCTTATATTTCTGTTCAGTCCTTTTCTGCTGGATTTGTGGAACCTCATGACATCAGGTTTTTTTTGTTTTGTTTTGTTTTGTTTTAAGTCTGATGGAGGAGGTTGGGGGATGAATCTGGTACATTTTGTTCTTTCCTTCCCTAAAAGCTGCTATTTCTTATCTTGCCAAAAATGCTTCTTGTGGCAACAAACAAGTCCTGTCACGCCTATGAATGCGAGTTGCTGAAACAAAGGGCAACCGTCTTGAGATGAAAGTTTATAGAACTATGCAGCCCATTGATAGTGATCCTTCGCTAGTGCAGGCAGAGCGTCTGCATACTGTAGCATGAGTTTTCATTGGGTCGTTGGTGCAACTTTTGAGTAGTTCTCAAACATTTACACTGCTGAAATCTCAGATTTTAAAACAGAAACTCGTTATAAAAAGATATGTAGTGTATAGAAAAATGTGAATTTCAACTGAAAACATTAAGTGAAAGGAAAAGCAGAATGGCACTGATGAGACAGGTTCGGTTAGGCTATGATTGTTGCCCATGTCAACTAGACTTGTAGTAGTTTGGCCTGTTGTTGAGTGTTGAAGACAGATGGGTTGGTGCGAGGCAGATGGAGAGATCGACCGACTGCTTGGTGAACTCCAGTCCAATCGTCTGTCACAGAAAGTCTGATTCTAATGTATAAATTCATGAGACCCAGTTCATTTACAAGTGCTGCAAAACGGCCTAAGAGGAACTCCCGACATGGTAGCTGTGCTTTCAGGGCATCAAGAAGGTGATTTAAAGAGTAAAAATGTTTCTAAATTAGGAAATCGGATCCAGAGAGTTGGAAAATTCTACTTTTCCACATCTTCTCACATTGCAATAAACAAATGTAAATAGTTTTATTGGGATTTTAAAAGGAAAATGATCTCAAACCCAAGTCTTTATACAACCTGAAACAGGTTTTCTTCCTGTATTTAGTTCCATCGGTTTATCAATAAACTCTGGTTTGCTTGTAGCAAACTGGATTAAACTTGGTTTGACTACGAAGCAGATTCAAAAAAAAATGTTGGAAGGCCCCACGATTAAATTTATATATAAAAATATATTGTCAATTCAGTTCAATTAAGAACACATTCCAATTCAGTCACACTTGTAAAACAAGGCAGTCCATTGGTTAAGTTTTCCAATTAACAGATTACATAGTCACTTCTCTATGATAGACATGTGACATGCACACCAACTGCGTTTCCATTTACCATAAAATTACAAACTCAAATTACAACAACAACTTTGCCTAAAAAAAACATGCCAGTTTAAAATTTAAAAACTAGGTTTAAAAAAAAAAAAAAGAAAAAAAAAAGTTGCATTTCTTATTTTATGGAAACACTGCAAAACTCTGCTGAATTTCGACAAAGTTTTGCGTGCGGCTGTAATGGAAACGCAGTGGAAAACCGACTTAACAAGAAGGAACCTCCAGCAGAAGCAGAGCCTGGTATGTTGATTTCAGACACTACGTTTAACAGAGTGCTGCGTCATGTCCAAACGCTGGGGGATCCTGTTTCAAAACTTAAACCTGTTGCTTTAAATCATCTCCAAAGCTTTCTCTCTGATCTTCCTGCTGTGTTCCTTGGTCTTCGTGATGCTCACTGATGTTCTCGGGGGAAATTTACAAAGTAGAGTAAAGGAGTTGGAATCCAAAAGCAGGGAACACATCTTAAATCCTGACTTGCTACATTTTTTTTTTTTTTTGCAAATGTAGCGACTTCACATAAAATGCAGAGTGAAAAACACACGAAGGTTCAACTTTGAACACATAAAAACCAGAAAATAAAAGACACTTTTGTACCAATCCAGTCTTTCCTCTGCAGCCGCTCCATATTTGCGGTTCTGCCAGATCGCATTCGAGCTGAAATACTTGACGGGAAACGTGTTAGCGAGGTTTTTGCATTTCCATACACTCAGAAACAGGACGACACCTCTGAAACGTTGAGGATACAGCTGGAAGAACGGAGGAAGGAGTGAAGACGCTCACACAGAGCTGAGCTTCCATCCCCTCAGGCGAGCATATGGGGGCTCTCCACCAGCTCACATTGACGCTGACACACTGTTTATGTGGGTGTGTTTGTGTGTTAGCAGGAGGAATTGGGGGGTCAGCTTAAAATATTCCACTTGGACACGCACTTGAAAGATTCCACACACATTTAAGCGAGCGGAGACGGAAAAAAAAAGAAAGAAAAAAGAAATGAAAGCGGCGGTGCAGATCTTCGCAGCCGGCTGATTGGCCAAAGGGCTGCGCTTTGAAGACGTCCCAGAGAGAGAGAGAGGAGACGGGGAAGGATGGATGGGCAGGGACAAAAAAGCGGGAGATGTACGTGGAGCTGAAGGCTCCCGCTTTCCCCCAGAGAGAGACAGAAACGCAGTCCTGGGTTTATCATCTGGTTTTCCACGTGTCTCGTACGTCGTCGCTCCACTCCCACAGCCTGTAAGCGTCTTTTCCTCCTACAGATATCGCGAAGATAATTCAAAAATGTGGCATCCGATGTGTAGGAACAAAATCTGGGACACAAGCCGCTCGGAAGCAGAGTTCTGACCGGGAGCAAGAGTCTGTTTTAAGTCATCACGAAGAATATACAGAAAATCACACATCTGCATAATAATGGCATATTTTGTGAACAAAGTTCAACATAGCATTGGCTTAAAGATGACCATGCAGATTATTGCAGCCTTTATATGTTTTACATATTTACCTTTTTTGATGAATTACATAAGGTAATTGACTCAAAGAACACAAAAAGTGTAAACATTTGGAGCAAATGGTATAGCATTCTACAAGACCAGCGCTGTTTGCGACTAGAAAATTGCGTGAATTAAATGCAGTTATTGCATTCTCTAGATATCCATTTTGACATGTGGGAATTTCACATTTGGGTCCATTCTTTGGTGTCAAAATCTTATTAAAAATATATATTTCACACAAATATTAAGAGCTCCTTGTTCGGAGGAATGCCTAGATTCTGTCAGAACTTTGAGCTTTCTGTTCAGACTTTTTTTTTCCGTCTGCTTTTTGCACCTGCTGAGACAAAAACAGACATAAGCACTGGATTTGAGGGTTGTTTGAATGGGATCACATTTGATATGCAAAGACTGTTGTGAATGAAGCCTACGCTAAACACGTTTATGTACGTGAATTTACAAACCCGGTTAGTTTTTTGCATCTTATTGACTCACAAATAGAACTTAAAATCTATTCATTTTAATATCTGACCTTAAAGTTTCAACTTATTTCCAGTTTCTTTGTTTCCTCCCTCTGCCGCAAACATTTTCAATTTTCATCTACCCTTCCAACTTCCTCTCTCTGTTCTCTTGTACTCAGATTACTTTCCCACCAACAAATCTTTCTTCTTCTTCTTTTTTCTCCTCGTCCACTCCATCACCTCCCATCCAGTTTCCTCTTTTAGTTTCCAACTTCCCAGT
This sequence comes from Poecilia formosa, assembly GCF_000485575.1. Lineage (NCBI taxonomy): Eukaryota > Metazoa > Chordata > Actinopteri > Cyprinodontiformes > Poeciliidae > Poecilia > Poecilia formosa. The sequence goes on from NW_006800236.1 coordinate 489,365, forward strand.
CAGATCAAAAGACAATAAGTAGGCCAGTGGCAGTGGTGGGCGTCAAAGAGCTCTAGGTGTGTGTGTGTGTGTGTGTGTGTGTGTGTGTGTGCGTGCCTTTTTGCACATTATTAGGGACTTCATTTTACACGCGAGTGGATGGAGGATGCGTTTGTAATGTGTTAGGAAACAGAAAAAAAGAGCTGCTTCCATCTTTCTTTCACTTACTGCAGGACTTTAGTCCCGTCATTAGTTCACTCGCTAATGATCTGAGGACTTTTATGAAAGCAAATAAATCACTGAAAGGCTGCAAAATGGCTTTGAATAATTAATGAATGCAGCTGCAAACAGGAAAGGATTTTGTTTGTTTTGAAATGATGGATTCTGTTGGATTTTTATTAAATGAGATGGCTTTCTTACAGAGCTCCTGCTGGGACGCCATAGAAGCGATATTTAATTTGAAAAAATGAGCGGGTCAGAGGAGCAGGAGTCGGTTTGTGATGAGCCAGTGAGCAGATGGTGGTTCTGTTTTTGTGCTTTATCTGCTTTAAAATTAAATGTGATTCTCCTTTAAACAACTTAAAACAAATTCTGCTTCATAAATTGCTAAAAAAGTCTCCAAGATTAGATAAATAACAGCAGCACATCAAGTCTTGTTTATCTTGATATCGGATTTGGCTTCGGGATTTTTGCGTCACGAAAATCCAAGATGCTTGTGCAGATTTTTGCTAGCAGAGTTTTTTCTTCCACTAAACTTTCCACCAATATGCAAGGATCCACACTGAAGCCGGCATCATTTCTGCAGAAATGTTCATTTTTATTAACTGGTTTTATGTAATTGTCTGTAAAACTTAGGTTGTGTTTATCTTCTAAATTAACAGCAATAAATGCTTGAACTACTTCAGTTTGTGTGAAATTAATCGAGAAGTTGAAGTTTTTGAACTTGATAATTTTAAATAAATCTACTTTTCGACGACAATAGAAGGCATCAAGATGAACAGATAAACGCTAAGTAAAAAAAAAAAAAAGAAGAAAGAAGAAGCATGTGGACGTACCGTTTTCTTGAAAGTTGATGGTGATTCTGTTGGAATTCCCCGTGGCGGCAGTGGTCCAGGACTGATCTGGCAGCTGTTTGGTGAAAGCCGTGACGTCGCACCAGTAGTTCCCTTTGTCTGACGGCTGGACGCCCTCCAGGCGGAAGTTGAACTCTCTCGCGCCGGTTTTGGCAAGAACCAGACTGTCCCTGTGGGAGCAGGTCAAAGGACGTTAGAGTCAAACTTCGGAGTGTGGTTTAAGGTGAGGGACGGTGTGTGTACCTCCTAGATGGGTCAGTGACCTGCACCACATTGTCGGGGCTGAGGGACATGATTGTTTTGATGGCTTCTGTGCCGCTCTGTGATTGGATCTGCACGGCAAAGCCGATCCAGTCGCCGATGTTCTCGGTGATGGCGGAGCATGTCATCTCAAAGGTAGCTCCGCCCACTGAGACGCTACGAATGGTTTTGGCTGCGACTTTGACAGTGGGGCCTAAAAAAACGCAAGACGACATTAAATCAACCTTAGAAGGGGTCACAACACAACGTTTCTTGGGTTTGTAAAGACTTGAGATTAACACTTTAATACTCCAGTTCATCATGACTTTATGGAGGATATTTCTACAATAGGATGCTTATGGAAGGAAGGATAAAAAGATACAAGTTAGGAAAAAAAGTACGCAGAAGGAATGGAGAAAGGATACAGAAAGGAAAGACAAAGAATGCAAGGAAGGACAGATACAAGGATGTAAGGATGTACTAAAGACAAGAAGGCAGAAATGAACAAGAACGCAAGGAGAAACAGAATGGAAGGAAGGATAGACAAACAGAAGGAAGGAGATAAGGAAGCGAAAATTTAAGGGAGAGATGAAAGAACATGAAGCAAGTGAGGTAGGACACATGGAAGGATAGAAAGGGCACAAGTAGGGAAGGAAGACAGGGAGGAATGAAGGAGGACATTAAATAAGATGGACAGACAGAAGGAAGGAAGGAAAAGAAAAATGATTGCGGAATGAGAGGAAGGAAGCAAAGACCCAAGTGTTCAAGGAAGCGATGTGATGGGTTAAAAAAAAACAAAGAGTCTCAAAATACTTTTTGTACCCATACTTCCATTTTCCAAACTTCTCCACACCTGGACAATCCTGAAATGAAACTCCAGACTTTTACAGGCTACGTAGGAACCTTGGCTTTTATTTTCTAAAACCGGCACCAACGTAGGAAGACTAGAAAATGTGATGACATCATGGCCCGATTAGATAAGCCGAGGTCAGAAAGTTCTCGGCGGACAGGAAGTAAATGTGTGCGTGTATTGTGTGTGAGGAGCTGAGACAACAAGTTGTCTTTTGTGGGATTTCTTTGTGAAGTCTGGAAACTACAGTTACAAAATCGGAGCTGAAGCTCAAAATGCTACTGTTCACTGATGTTACTTTGGCATTTTCAATCATTTCATCTAAAGCACTCAAGGCTTCTCCAAGCTGCAGACGTTAAAACTCTTTGAACCAGAAGTGCCCAGGATTTAATCTGCAGCCATTAAGCTAAACAAAAGAACAACCTCGACTTCTCGGTTTGAGATCCCAGACGGTTTTTTTTTTGTTTAAATCAATTAAAATGGTCATAAAAGTGGATGTAAGGCGGCGTTCTGAAGCTGGCTTACTCTTGGTTTCCCACTGTATGGTCAGCGGCGAGCTTTTGTACTCGGCGGCATTCACCATTTTCCCCTGGCTGGTAACGCTCCAGGCAGAGACGGTGCACACATACTGGCCCATGTCGATCTTCTGCAAAGGGATAAAACGTCTTTTTAACAGGATTGAACTTAGTGCTACGTTGGCGGATCCTCTGGTTGTGGTGATTAACTTCTTACCTGTGTGCGGAGAAACCGCAGTTTGAACGTGTTGGGTTGGACTCTGCTCAGAACCAACACTCCGCTGTCCAGCCTGTCTTTGTACGCCGAATTCGACTCCAGGTTGCCGTTGGCGTCCAAGGAGCCAATGAGCTTCGGAGGCGACGCATTTGTCACCTTATCTATTAGTGATTGGACAGAATCAATAAATCCACCTTGAACAGAGTTTTCAGCTTAAAAGGAAAAAGGTAATTACAGTGCAGTACCAGGAAGGCTGATGTACTCCCAGCTGACACCCAGTCTGCCCCCTGGTGGCAGCTGGGAGATGTTGGTCACGTCACAGGAGAGCTCTATGGGTTCGCCCGTCTTCTGGGGCTTCGTGGCGGCTTCCAGGGTCAGCGTGAAGTTCGGCTCTGTGGAGAAAAGAGTGAGGAAGGAAAAAAAAGAGCTCCGTCACATTATGCTTGCATGTAAAAAGGCATAGATACACCATAACAGGAGAAGAAACAAGACAGTGCATAGGAGAACCACGCAAAAGCCTGACATCTAACTCCTTACGTTGGTCACGCGCTACTTACTGTGAGACGAGATCCCACTCTTTAAGTGGCGTTTGTTACAACTCAGCCAATGTCACCTCTTTTCTATTGTCGAGTCTCGCTCTAGCAGGTTAATGACTGGTTCTAGTCAAGTTGCTATGTTAAAGAAATTATTGACAACGCAAATTTGTTGATGCTTTATCCCTACTTTTCCCGATGTACAGCAATTTTATTTAGGGGCAAGTTGTGCTTCAGAAAGATCCATCTTCTCTCCAACTCTCAGGACTATGTGGAGTGTGTTTTATGGTCCTGTTGCCAACCAGGCTGAAATTTAATTGAAGGAAGGAACCTGATAGGGTGACACTCCAACCTGATAACAACCAGAGTTCCCGTGCTTCACCCACAGCGGCAGATCTTCCCTCCTCTGTCCGACATGCCAGCGTTTTGTCATTTTACAGCAGTTCAACATCAGCCTGTGAATGCAAAGTGATTCCTGTTTTTTTTTTTTTTTTTTTTTTTAATTTAGTTGGTGTCAGGCTAAAGTAGAGCCGGCTGTCTGAGCCAGAGGACCATAAATAGACCTGAAGTAACACAGTTAACTGCGCGAGAAGAGGTGTGTATCGCAGCGTTAATAGTGAGTGTGTGTGGGTGGTGAGGCAGGTCCTCACAGCCAGACATCCAGATTGCAGCTTTACACGTCAATGAGCAGGAAACACACACCATGGTCTCCACTGAAACACACGGTGTGTATGTATATACAGTACACACACACACACACACAGTAGCAAAAGAAGGGGGGGACTTGACATAAACCAGCTTTACCACATCAGGTACAAGTCAGTAAACACACACAGATCAAAGCTATAAATACAGGTGCACCAGTGTGAGTTTGGCACAGCTAGCGGCGCGGGTGAAGTCAGTTGGACGTCACACACACACACACACTGACTCATGCACTGTCACCATCTGCTCTGAAACACACACACACACTTTGATCAATGAGTATGTGAGAAGCTTCTCCGCCAATTAGCCACGCGCCCCTCTCACACGCGCCGAAGCCTTGCCTTATTTAACTAAGCTGCACGGCGGCGGATGTTGAGTCTTGCGTTGCCAGGTTTGGATGCTCAGTGCACAAAATGCCCATTTATCTCCAGCTTCAACTGAACAAACTGACCACACCTGCAAGACGCACGGCTCGGCCCGGGGCGACTAGGACGTTCTGTGGAGTAGCAAAAAAAGAAAAAAAAAAAAAAAACGGAAGCTGAGTGTATGATTCACTCTGGACAATTGAAACGGAACCGTAACAGATTGGAAAAACATGGCCTGGTCCGGTAAGTCTCAGATTCAGCTGTTGAGGTCAGTATTGGGAATAGACATGAAACCCTGCATCTGTCCTGCTTTGTACCAACAGTTCAGGCTGTGGGTGGTAGAACAGCATAGAGGATAAGAGGATACTCTTTGTACCCTTTAAACCTTTTAACACCAATTGAACATTGTATAAACACCTAATAAAGGACAGAAAGATTTGAAACCATTAATGAGATGATCGATTTTCTGAAGAACTTTGTATTTCAACACTATAAAAAGGTCCTAGTGAGATAAAACCATAAATCATAATGGTTTACCTCCATGTTTACATTAGAAGTGTGAAAGCTGCGGGTCATTTGATCGCTTCAGCATTTTCACTTTCGTTTCTTCTTTATTATTATTTTGGAACAAGTCCAAAAACAAGCCATCTGCTACAGACTGTTTTGCGTCATCCATCAATCAGAGGATTTTTCTGGAATCTGCTCAGTCTACTTGGGATGAAACCAGGATCTGCAACTGGAAAATCAAAGTTATTCTGGATTAATTCAGAGGCAACGTCTCATCTGAGTCCATTGTTCCAACCGGGGAACAAAACGACCACAAATTCCTCTTAAAATAATGCAAGATAAATTTAAATGAAGAGATCTGGACATTTTTGAGGATTATGTCTCTTTGCAATTTCAATAAAATGCTAAACTAGGAAGACAAATACATATGGGTACAAAACTGTTTGGCTTCTGGGTGTGAAATGGAGCCAGTCAACAATGTTTGGCTATGAAATAGCAAATCTGGAAAGTCAAATATTTTCCCACATTTGTTTTCCCAAACGTATCCAGGTCTGGAAGACTGGAATCCTGTTCACACTTTTCCAGACTGTAGACACCCTACAGATCAACATTTCATAATCTCCTGCTCTTGTGTCACCAACAGCAGAACCAAAAGCTCATGTTTTGACAGTTGTGGTCTCTCTAAGCCAGATAATCTTCCTGCCTGGAGGAGGCTCTCCGTTTCAACAGCAGACCCTGTAATTACCTTGCTTATGGTGATCATTTGGTTTTTGAAACGGGATTTGTTTTTTAAAAAGTACAATTTGTTTTTCCCTCCTCCATTGGATAAGTGGTCGGCACACACGGCTGACTGACGGCTTAAAGGGGCTAAAGAAGAAAAGTTTTACGATTTCCCTCAACTTCTCAATAAACGGCTTCAAAATCGACCCACGCCCATGTGTTTGTATTCTCATATTAATCGGGTTTGAATGTTTGTTCAGGAGGCGTGACCCTGGACTTTTACCGGAATCCGTTAGCCTTTTCTTCCCCGCTCCGGCTCGCTTACAGGTGGGCCGCCTGCCATCGTAGCAACACTCCTATCATCACAAAGGAGACGGGGAGGGAACCCGTGATCAGCGTCACGCTGACTCTCGTTGTTGAGCTGGGCTGGGATTTGAGCTCTCAACTGTTGAAGGAAGAGCAGAGGAGTGCACTAACCCAAACCGAGGAATAGGCACAAGAGACGATCCGGTTTCACCGCCTTGTGTGGGCTTTTGTGTGTGTGTGTGTGTGACGTAGAAACCGATAGAGGGGGAAAAAAGCCGGTTGAGTCATTCCTGCTGTCTGTTAAGACGCAGCGCGTCTCCAAGGACGAACAGGAAAGAACGGGCTGACCCTCATCGAAGAGATGAACACAAGCCACGCGAAACACAGATATCCAACCCCGCGGAGATCTGCAGGTTTACATTTCACTTGACATTTAAAAAAAAAAATTAAATATTGATCTCTCGCCACTTTGAAAGCAGCCGAAATGTTAAATCGCATTCGCTCTAAAGCTCGAACGTTTGATACATTTCACTCCTGACTCGTAGAGACAGCTGTAAGATGCGACGGGAAGAATGTGGAGATCTATCAAATATTCATTTCACACAGACAAACGGCACGCGGAAGAGCGAAGGTGTTTCAGGAGGACAGACGGGCGCCAAACAGGGTGAAAGCTTAGATTTCAAAAACCGCAGGCCTGCAGCCGAGAGAGAAGTCGGGATTCAGCTGCTTGAACTTTGACTGAAGGATAAATTTTCACCGAGTTCAGGAAACTACGTGAAGCATCTTAAGTGGTTTCCACAGCTAATCCTGAGTGAAATAAAGTTAAACTCATTCTCAGCTAAAAGGCGTTTAGCCATCGACTTCGACAATCAGCTGGATTAAGTTCATTTTATTGTCAAGTAACAGTGTCATCTGCATAAAATGTGACCAAAATGATAGTTTAATGTTACAAAAAGACAAATTTCAGCAAAAGACAACTTTGGGGTTTTTTTCTGCAGTATTTATAGTACAGTGACACAAAGGAGCCATTTAACAGACATTACAGTACCAACATTTTTATGAAAATATATCATTCTAGACTTTATTTGTCCTTGTTCCAAATTGCATTCTAAGCACTAATATTGCATCGTGCCACACAGATATAAACTTGTTCAGTTTGACTTTTTTTTTTAATCCTTTATCCCCGTAACAATAAACATTTATTTTATGCGTTTAACTTTACCAGTAGTATGTAGTATCAATTAAAAAACATTATTCTGGATTAATTCAGAGGCAACGTCTCATCTGAGTCCACTGTTCCAACCAGGGAACAGTGGACTCAAAATTACCGTTTGTGTTTCAATAATAGACATTCCTTTCTCTCACACAGTCCGACATCTCCTCCACTCCCAGCATAAATAATTCATAATTTCCCACCAATATCTTAAATAAAAACTCAGTTACTAAGCAGGAGATCATTGACGAGCACTATGATTATGGACTATTATCTGCTAAAATCTGTTCTCAGTCTTCGACTCTTGAGGTAGAAAAGGCTCGTTTCTAAAATATTCAAATTAAAATTTATCATAAGAGGTGTAAAGACAAATGAGGTCAGCTTACTAGCAAAAACAGCTGTCCATTTCTTTTTTTTTGTAATATTTCAAATATTTACACTTTATAACGTCAGCCGGCGGACACCGACTCTCTTCTTTGTTGGTAGCACTTCCAACAGAGAAGAAGGGTGCTGTGACCTCAAACGGGGGCTGAACCACCCTCCAATAAAGCCAGCAGAGTCATTTCAACTCACATTTTCCTCAGAGCGCTTTTTGAGTTGTAACATATTTGTTAATCTGATGCAAGCTGTTGTCCCAAGAAGCTGAACCTGCGCACACTCATTTTTTAATAAACGCCACTGCGATGAGAACGCAACGGCTGGCTGAGCTGCAGAGCTGCAATCCTGCATGCAGTGAAAGCTTCATGTGAAGATAAGAAGAGCCGAAAGCGTTCCTCTGAAATGGCCTGCGATCACATTCCTTTCAACTGCCGATGCCAGAAAGCGAAATGCTGCAAGCATGCGGACACCTGTCTGTTTGGAAACACGTGTCAAACAAGCCGGAACACGGGCAGGAAAAACATTAACTCCTTACCTAACCCTGCAAGATTAGAGAAAACTATTCAACCAAAAACAAGAGTAAACAAAATAAGAGTCTGCAAAAAACATTCAACATTCAACTTCCTGGTTGAACTTTGACCTCCTGCACAGCTGTGCGCCACAACGCAAACACACTAGTCCAACTGCAAGTTGTTGGCTTCACCGCAGGAGACACTAAACAAACACGAGCAGAGTGTGTGCAGGCAGCGGCGGTACTTTGCAGTTCTTGTCATTAAATTCCACAGATTAAACTACAAAGATGGACTATTTGCTAATTAGGATGGATTTTATTCAGGGGGGGGGAGTAAAGGAAGATGAATACGAATGCATGCCAGCGGAGCGGGGAAACATCTTTACCATCAGACGCTCGCTAAGTTGTTTTTGTTCTATTAAAAAACAAAAAAAAGGATTTAAAAGGAGAATGAACTAAAATGATAAAGAAACTGGGGGAAAATGTTTCTGAAGCAAATACGAGTTTTTTTTCTACTTTCAGACAAAAACAAAAACAGATTTTTCAGTTTTCCATCTGTACAAATTTCCCACCTGGTGGTCTGTTACACTTCAAAGACTTGTTCAAACTGGTGGTAACACTTTATTTGAAGGGGGGTGAATAAGACTGTCATGACACTTTAATAAACATGACATAACACATGTCATGAACATGAATAAGTCTTCATTAATATTTATGACTGTTGTCATAAAGTGTCATTCGGTAAATTATGACTCTTAATACAAAGTTGACATTATTCAAAATGTCTTTGTTATGACAACTTGACATTAACCAATAAACCATTACCGTTTAAACTTTACCTTTAATAACATAAAGTTACCTAATTTTTAAAGTGCAATCAGTAATACTTTTATAACAAATTTATATCAGTAATGATTTCTTGGTTAATGTCAAGTTGTCATAACAAAGACATTTTGAATAATGTCAACTTTGTATTAAAAGTGTCATAATTTACCGAATGACGCTTTATGACAACAGTCATAAATATTCATGAAGGCTTATTCATGTTCATGACAGGTGTTATGTCATGTTTATGACAGTGTCATGACAGTCTTATTCACCCCCCTTCAAATAAAGTGTTACCAAATTGGTTAACCAAACTATGCTGCATCTCTGCTCTTGGAACAGCGGTGGCTAAGCAAAGACATGCGTATAAAATGCGCCAACTCGGCGCTTTTGGCATGACGCACTGTTCCAGTTTAAACGTCTAAATCCCTTGTGTGAGCCAACCAACCTTGATGCACATCATCGCACCGCTTTTTGCTAGCACTGCTGCCCAAAAAAAATAAAAATACATACTTTCCTACAAAAATGTAGAAAAGTTTAAATCGGTGCAAAAAGTTTTGCAAGACACTGTACATTCACTGAAAAAACAACAACAGCAAAAGTCCATATAAAACTTAAGCTGCCCGTTTTGAAGTGACATGAGAATAACTCCAGCTGACACAACACGCTTCGCTGGGGGAGGCACAGCCCAGGGTTTGCGCACGCATGTGTGTGTTTCTGCCAAAGGGGACCTCCTAAACTAGTTCTCCAAGTCTTCCTGCACTCCCTGGAAGGGCCGTGCCCTGAGCCAATCATTACAAGAACAAAAAGGGGAAGAAACTTTTCAAGCTTCGGATCAGCAGAACAGGAAGTGACTGGTTGACACGCAGAGTGTTTCATCTAATATGCAATATTTGGTCAATTAGAAGTAGTGATTCCTTGGTGTGTGTGTGTGTGTGTGGACTGGTTGACACGCAGAGTGTTTCATCTAATATGCAATATTTGGTCAATTAGAAGTAGTGATTCCTTGGTGTGTGTGTCTGTGTGCGTGTGTGTTTGGGGTGAAGTATGAAGGAATGCGAGCCCTCAGGCTAAAATGTAAGAGGTTACCCTCAGTATGAGGGGCACACAGAAGGCAGTGTATGTGGCATTTACTCTGCAGGAACCAAACTACTCGAACCCCGCAGACACACTCGTGCATGCAGCTATGCATTAACGGCGAGATTGAGCCCAAATGACTGTGATGGTGCCGTTTGATATGTCGGCTTCGCCCCTCATGCGAACCGACTTTGGATGGCGGCTGCACCCAGAAAGCCCGGCTGGTATTTCGAAATGCAACACGGAACCTGAAGGCTTGGAGGAATCTTCTGGGTACGGAGAAGAGGATGCTGTTATTTTAACTAACGGCTCCCGCTGACATACAGCACAGAATGTGGTAGAGCCGGCAGACACACACACACACACAGCTTCGTCCACAGAGACAGGGTGGTTTTAATAAAATGTTTGTGTTTAATGATTGGACGTGTCAGCCGCTGGCGTTTCTTAAATTACTCTAAAAGGGGAACAAGATGCAACCAACATGACATTCATGCTGAATGGTGTTAAAGCTACCAGTCAAGAGTTTACCGTAAAAAATAAATAGATAAATAAATAAGTTCAACCAAACTTACTTTAGATGCAGTTTGTCACACATAGAACAGTCTCATGTTCAGTTTTTATTTTTTGTGCGACTATTTTTGCATTAAGTCATTATATAATCCAAAATCAAGCTTCCATTCACACATTCCTCTGGCGACATCACAAAAGGTAGCCAATCAGTTGTCTGCATTGTTGTTTTGCGTTTTTCCTTACTTTTTCAGGCGCTTTGAAGAAAATACATCCTTCGAAGGGCTCTACTGGTATTCTGAATGGCTGTGGCAAAACATTTGTGTAAATATCCTGCAAGAGTTTAAGGGAAATTTGTGTCATTTTTTTCAAATTGTTGCTCAAATTTCCAAATCCAACATTCATCCACTGGAAAAGCAGAAGTTGAAAACATGCCGTTAAATCCAGACTTATTACTATTACTGTAAAGCTACTTCAAGCCACTTCACCAAAACTGAGATTTTGTGATTAAAACTGGGTTTTGTAAAAGAAAATATGAGAAGTTGTGAGTATTTTTCACAAATTGTCTCAAACTGAAGCTTTGAGTTTGTTTCGTTTATCCAACTTTGTGAACTTTACGAGGCTATTTTTATCGATGAACAAAGAAGTTTCTCAGGGTGTTAATAAATATTTTATTGCAGGGAAGATATGAAACAGATGTGAATAGATTTTTTTTTGCAAATTGAAAGTACACCAGGTACAACAGGAAACTTTTATTATAAAGGAAAAAACTAAGAAAAAACAAAAAAACAGATTAGTCATTGATTTTGACTGTATTAATTATAACGTTGGAAACAGAAAAAAGGGCAAACTAACACAACTCTTAAAATATGCAAAACGTGACGGATGGACGACTGGGTCAGCACGTCTGCAAGCTCATGTTAGATTTTCCCAGCCTGCAGCGATCCAATTTTACCAACAAAAAAAAAAAATGGACCAATGAAAGAAAACCATTGAATTGGAAACAGGGTCATGGTCAGACAATGTCCACTGAAGCAAATGAAGATCGCCCATGTTGTCTGACATACAAGGGAGAAAAAAAAAGGCTTCTGCAGCTCAAATAGTTACTTTGGATTGTTTTAAAAAGTGCTTTGAACATCCAGATTTAATGATCATAATCAATAATCAGTAAAGCAAAAAAAAAATAAAAATAAACAGCACGAACACCACCAATCTGACGTGCACAGATTCACTGCTCAATGACATGTTGCCTGAGTGACCATGAAGCATAAATTTCCCAGTTTCCTTTTGATGTCGGCGGTATCTGGCAACCGATTCACCCAAAATTCCACTGAGGGAAAATATGAGGCGTTTTGATCTGATCTGACAATACTGAAGCCAAGAAGCACACACACACACACACACACAAAGAAAAAACAAAACAAACCGGACACCATAAATATAGTTTTATTCTCTCCAGGCCAGGCGCTTCACCCAAATGAGACGGAGACCAAAAAGACTAATTCCATTTCCCAACGATAACAAAGTGAGAGCTAACGTCTAGCCGGCGAGAATTCCCCAAAACCAGTAAAATGCAGCGAGGCAGCCAGGCTGAAAGGAGTGATTATGGTGAGTAAGATTTCTTCATTAAAGTCAATTTATTTTTTTTAGATGAGGGGACTGGGAATTTGTCAGGAATGCAGGAGCAGCTGTTTTGATATTTCTGAATTCTCTTTGGCATCAAAACGTTCATTTCTACTAAATCTAATATTGGCTCAACAGCCCGGATGAAATAAACATTTATTTTCTGTTTATACTTTAACTCTGACCACTTTAGTTTCAGTATTGCAGAACTTTTTCATTTATAGTCTGCAATTATGATTATAGGTAGCCACAAGAGGAAGTAAAACCACAGACTGAAAAAAGAAAATTAATCTTAAAAGCTAAGGGTTTAAGATGGAATGCAATTAAATGCACTTTACTGTTCACAAGTGAATAAAATTTGGTTATAATGTCTAAATTAATACAGCATTTGTTTGGGCATACACCATTTACCTGCTGTCATGCATGGTAGTGGAGGGATGATGATGTGGGCTTGTTTTGCAGCCACATAAGTTTGGTGCTTTGGAGTCAATTCAATAAAAAAAAACAAACAAAAAAAAAAAAAACTTTATATAACCCAAAGGAAAATTTAATTAAAAGATCTCTGGTAGCAGTCAGTGTTGCAGAAAATCTGAAGGAGCTTCTGACTGAAGACTACGGCTGTATGCCTCATGACAAGCTGACAGCTCAGAGAGAATATTCCACACAAGAGTTGATTATGAATTTTTTTTGCAATTTATTCCAAACTGGCTAGCTAGCAGCTAAAGCTAAGTCTGCGAACTGTGCTCATGTTAAAGTTCCTCAAAAGTCTATTTATTCACGGAGTTCCTCTTCTCCCAACGAGTGGTTAAAAGTCCAATTACAAAACAACCTTGAAATTAAGTTTGAATGATGATCTTGTTTCTCTCATTTTGCATATTTAGCCGGGGATAATAAAGCTAATTCCACTAACTAATTGCCCCCGCGCATAACCTTGCCAGAAAGCCACTTCTTGGTGTAAAGAGAGGAGAAAAAAAAAATTGAATCAGTATAACGTTAGGATTCAAACAGAAGGAATGAAAACTGAAACGCGAAACTGCCACAGACAGTGGGACCACCCACCACGCTGGTAATTGATTGCTGCGTCGACCGTGTTTGACATCACCGCTCTCGAAGGCAGGATCAGAGCATCGGCGCGCGCGCGCCGCCGCACACAGCAACAGCTCACCCAGAGGTAGCAGACAGCAGGAAAGCCATGACTAATCAATCGTCCTCGCAGCAGGAGTCGACAGGGTGACTGGAGGATTAAAGAGTTTCCCCTTGAGATTCCACAGTCGCACGCAGCTCGTATGCGGCAAGTCCGCACACAAAACAATATGGAGTTACTGTACTCTCGCTGGTTTACACGTGAACAGAGTGGTAATCTTAGAAGTGATCTTGAATCTCGACGTTGACCGGCAAATTAAAGTGCAGTGACTTCCACGGCAACACCGTAGAGCAATCAACTCTGTTGCTCTAATTTAAAGCCCCCACCAAAAAAAAAAAATATTTAAAAAAAATAAAAAAAATCAAGCTGTGCAGCTTATTAAATATTCATCTAGCTTGAGGACTCAGACGAGAGAAGCACTTCCAGAATACATTAATAAACACAATTTTATCATCATTTCTAACAGCATTTTGGGGTGAGATACTGCGTAAGAGCACTTCCTGAAACATACAACCTTGCGTTTACATTCATTCCTTGTTTCGGAAACAAAATGTAGCAGCACATATAACTGAAAGCAGATTGCTTGCACTGTATAAAAAGATATGCAACACTCCCCCCCCTTTCTGGCATTAAATAGGACTAAACTTTTCCAGTTTCAGGACCTTAGGGATTACCGAAATTATGCAACCGTCAGAATACTAGAGATGGGCATTTTAAATATTTTATTAGACTTTATTAACAGTCACTGTAAATCTAAACTCCATCAAACATTTTAAGTATCCTTCTTTACTGGAATTTTGGCCCATTCCAAGTTTGAATTGGTTTTGTATCTTTTTATATAGTGTATGAAGCTCGTCATTCAGTCATCTTATAACAGTGGTTAAAAACATGCTGTGGATTTACTTACTGACTTCGGAGACCTTCACAGTCACGGGGTTGGAGGTCTTCTCTGCCACCATGTGCCACCGCCCTGCTCCTCCTCCTGTGACACGTCCTTCCTCAATAAAGGCTTGAACCCGGCAGGTATAGACCCCGCCGTCCCTGCTGCTCACGCCCCTGACCGCCAACCTGTAGTCGCTGTCTCCGGTCTTCTCCAGGCTCGCCTCGCCTCGTTTCGAGACCGAGTTGGCCCTCACCACGCCGCTGCGGTTCACGGTGATGATTTCGCCATCGTCGGCCAGCCAGGTCACCTCCAAGGAGAGGACGTCCAGGTTGTCGGCAGAGACGTGGCAGAGGAGGGTCAGCGTGTTGCCAGGAGACAGAAGCAGTGAAGTGGAGGATTGCGAGGAAGGTGAAGATGATGCTTTCACATTGAGGGAACGATCTTGAGACAGAAGAAAAGCACAGGATCCAGATTAAAGTTGCACAAAACATACATATATATATTATATATATATATACACACATACACAGTTTTTTTATTTTTTGCATAACAGGTGAAAAAAAAACATGCTAACTTTGCAATGTTTTGGTTCTTGAAAAAAAAGGGAAAATTTGTAAACATTTTTGATTCCAATGAAATGCTACAAACCTAAACCTTACAATAGCTTGGCTCGCTAGCATAGTGCTCAAACATGAAAATTAGCATTATGCTAACTGTGTGTCCAGCTGAACGACTAAAGCTCTGAATTCACATTTTAGTTGGACCAGTTTTTGAAAAAAATGGTACTAAAGTTTATAAATATAATCCTTATCCGAAAGCAAGTAAAATTTCAGGAGGCTCTTTGTTATGGTAGCTGAGCCTGTAGCCAATAAGCTAGCTGAGTGGCTAGCATAACACTAATTTCATTTAGAGGGTGTCCAAATGATGGAATAGTGGAAAATTCTGTTTCATTTTAGGAGTCTATTTGATCATAAGTGTTTGAGAGAAACTATATAGAAAATAAAAGACTAAACTTAATCTTTAAAAATAGAGCAACATATCAAACTGGGAACTGAAGGGTGAAAGGCAGACTCTCTCTTTCCCATGGCGTTCTTTCAGCAGAGATGCTCGAGATGACATTTACAGTCCCATTCGATGATTAAAAAAAAAAAAAAAATGGGCAAGTATATTAAAAACGTCAGTCTTTCCCGTGTATCTTTACACCATCAATAGGATCAACGGTTTGAATATTATCTCTAGTAGCAACGTCAACACAAGTAAAACGGGAAGGAGTCTCTGTGTGGTGTCTGGAGGAGGACAAAAGGGACAAAGCAGACTCTGTTTGACTTTTCTCATCCTCTTTACCAAAGCCAGTAAGTCAATACGAAGTGACTTGGCCACAATGACTCGAGTCCTAGACCTGGTTGTGCAGTTCATGTTTGGTTTCATTAGGAACCACTGGGCGCTCTACAGCACTTCAGAGGATATGGTAACCTAGAGAGATAGAAGATATGGTCTCCACAGCAACTTCAGTGAATGACTGTGTCTAGCGGGGCCTCTGTGTAGACGGGATAAGGCAGAACGAGGGCCAGTTTAGGGTCATGAACCTCCTGGGAGAGAGCAAGATGGAGAGTAGAGAGAGGTTCGGTGAAGAGGATCCCTCTAAAACAAAGAGAGCCACACAACGGGCCTGGAACTCTCCCACGCCCGCTCGCTCTTCTCACACTTCTTGTCTTCCGACTCGTCGGCACAAAGAGTCGCTCCTTCGCGTGGCGACCCCAAAGCGAACAGCCCGGATCTGAAAACTATCTGTTGCGGCGATGTCTTGACGACACACGAGCCTCACTCTGAAGAGTTTTCATTTAAAGACGTCCTTTGAAGGCGGGCTTGCCAACCAGCTTTGATCCGTTTTAAGCGACAGAACTAAAAGGTATTCAGATTTGAGGCGAAGGACAAACGGAGCCCAGGGAGTGCAATAAAGCGCAGAGCATCAAGGCACAGACCGGCAGGAATTGATTTCCTCCACAAGGCAATTGGGCTTATGAGCAACGGATGCAATGAGTCACTCTTTTTTTTTTCTTTTTTTTTGATGAAGTGCCATTTGACACAGATTGATTCTACACGCCATTCAAGCAAGTTACAAATTAACTTTCCCTTTCTTTGTGTTCCTTCAACACTCGCCTTCACCTCACAGAGAAACAATCTGAGGATACCTTGTGTTAACGCCGGCATCTTACAATCCCAGCAGATAGATTAGTTCTGGGCTGAGCAGCAGACACCAGAGTCAACAAAAAAGATACGGTTACTGGATTTACCGCTTTCGACAAACAACACAGAGTTCTCCATGCTTCAGAAGAACTTTTCTTTTTCTTATACATTTTTAAGGATAATGGACACAGGGGCTTGCAAAAATATTCTACTTTTTCAAATCTTCTTACATCCACAAAATACTTTGTACGTTTTTGAGATTTTATGATAGACTAAGAGAAAGTAGAGTATAACTTTGAAGGAAATTTAACAAAGATGTCTTTAATAAAGTGTGAAAAGTGGAGTTTTGGTTTGTTTTTAGTGTCTAGCTCTGGCTGTATGTTTACAACAGTTCTCGCTGATGGACGGTGCACCTCCGCCCTGTTCTCCAGACTTTCCCTCCAACAGGTTTTCCATCAGGGTTGACATGTGTTTAGTTCCATCCGTCCTCTCATTTCTCAGATTTCCGCACAACTACGAGCTGCTGACAGATTGTCAAACCATCGATCTCACAATCATGCACTGCTTATATATAGCTCTCTCTCTCACAAAAAGCTCAATAAAATACAGTGAAACTTGTTGTAGCATGACAAAAAAAATGTAAGAGTTTTGAACACTAAGCATTGGGTGTTAAAAATTCAAGATTTTCCACAGATAAAATGAATTCATCTAAATTGTCCACATAAAAAGTGGTGATAAAAGAGCAAACTGATGATACTAACAGCATTCATCTGAGCACAGTGCTCTAAAATCTGTTGTGCAGTCGCAGGCATCTTTTCTTTTCACACATTCTTCCCATTTGTTAAAGCCTGCTGCTTACATTACCCACAATGCAGTCTGACTGCCAACATTTGGGAATGAGATTCTAACACAAATTGTGTCTAATGTAGCCTAAAGCCTGAAGCAGTGATTAGGAGGCAGCTGCTAAGCTCACTCTTTAACAAGGAACCATTTCAGACTCCATACTTGGTAGTTTACTGGTAAAAAGAAGAGACTTAAAAACACAAACACGGGGTAGTTTTTCTTACTTGTAGGTGTGACTGAAACGGCCCCCATCTCTTTGGAGCTTTCCACAATCTTTGTCCACTTCCCTCCGCTTTCACTCGTCCATTCGGCCCCCGTGCACGCGTACGTCCCTTCGTCGGACGCGGTGACCCTGGAAATCACCAGCTCAAACGCGCCGTTCCTGCCTGGAACCAGCCGGAGGTCCCCGTCAAGATAGCGGCGGGTGAACCTCGGACCCGTGACGACGTCGCCCTGGGGGCCAAACGTGAGGATTTCCTCAGAGCCGCCGCTGGTTTTCACCAACCAGGCGATGGACAGGTAGGTCAGCGAAGGGAAGGTCAGTTCTCGCGTGGCGCTGCAGGAAAGCGTGAGGTCGTGTCCCTCTTGGACGACCGGGGGAGGAGTCTGGGGGGTCACCTTGAGGGTGTTGGGGATAACTAATGGAGGGAAAAACAGAAAGACAGGATTTTATGAATGAATGAGTCAAACACTAACCAGATAACAGACGATGAAAATTCATTTTACAACCATGAGCAACCAAACAGGTCATCCTCCACGGTTATTTAGCTCCATCCATCTTCCTCAAGCTTGATGCTACCATCACCATGTTTCATGCAACTGATTTGTTCAGGGTTTTATCAACGCATTTCGTTTGTAGATCATAACATTCGGATTTGGCTTTTACCTTGCCAAATTATCCCAACTGAGCGGTCTAATGATCTAATTCCCCAACCACTCGGGTTGATACTCAAGTTTCTTCTGCAACTACATGCCTTTTTTTTTTTAGTGACGGCTTGTTCTACTAATATATTGACACTGTGCACCTACAGAAAATTAAAAATGCTGTTTTAAGTCATTAGCACCAGTATTTCTGGTGATTTACAATATTACCAAAAAAAATTTTTTTTTAAATTGGAAAGTGCAAGACATTCACAACTTGTGTGCATCTCTTGATTTTATTTTTTTAATAAGTCTCGGTGCGATCCAATACACAGAAGAAAAAAAAAAATTACACCAAAAGTAACAGGAACATTTCTTTGGTAAATAATTCAAGTAGAGATACCAAGTTAAGCTGAAGGGTTATGACTCAGTGTCTCAGCCGTTAGTGAGACATTAACTAGGTGGAGCAATGAATTCATAAACTATGATGACCTTTAGACATTTCTACACCATTAAGCAGCTTTCGGTTTAACCGACACAATTCACACGCCTTATAAGAAAAAAAAAATTAATAAATAATTCAAGCTTTGATGGTAAATCTACTTGCGGTAATACAACCAGGGCCACTGCTAAAAGCAGAAACAAAGTAAACACACGGTTCCAGGAGAAGGCACTAAACGTCTGATTGCATGTGTGGCATAAAACACGCCCAGGGAGTGTTCAGGTAACCCAATAAACTCTCCCTTTCACTTCCACACAACAGCATTAGCTCAACTCTTTTATGCCGGACTTCTTTTGTTTTGAATTCACAGCTAAATGCGACGATCAGGCGGCGTCCGAGTAGGTTCTGATAAGTGGCCTGCGACACCACTGAGACCATTTTCTTACTGAAACCAACCACATGACTCACTTTGAGGAGTCCAAAATAAAAACCGGGGGTGTCCCTTTTCTTTTTTTTCCTTCCCTTTATGACTGTTTTCAGTTGAATCCACGTCTCATCGTTTCACAACGGGGAAAAGTGAGGGAACAGACGGATGCTTTGAGGATCGGAATGCGAGCGGCAGAGATACGGGGGGTTAATAATGCCGAATGGTAACCTCACAGTAGGGTTTGCCTGTCTGCACACAGGCTCTGCTTCATTAGCTCCACCAACATGTTTAGATTTTTAACACAATGTGTCACAAGCACAAAAGCAAAAAGGGATGAGTCACTCATTTTAAATCGCTCATCTGAACGCAGTCGTCTTTCAGAATTTCCTGTTTCAACATGTCTGCTTTTAATAGGAAATATATTTTAGAACAATGAACACATTATAAACGTTTTAATTGGATTAGGTCAAATACTGTTTTAGCAGTTGTTGGTGAAGAGCTACATCATTCATGACAAGTTTGAGCAGAGGCAATAGATAGCAAGACCACTGAGGAGACTGAGAGTGTTGTTTGTGAGCATAAAGTAGATTAAGTTCTTTTCTCTTTTACTAAAAATTAGCTAAAAGCAGAATAACATTTTCTTTCTATCTGAACAACTTGAAGGAGAACATCTGACTGCAGAGGTTGTCTGAAGATGTAACAATGTAAAACCTCTCGTCCCTCTGAGCTTCATTTTTAAAAAGACCAAATGGTATGTTACTAAATACTTTACTGTTGAAAGATTTGTAGATAAAGAAATTAATAAAAGAAAGATTTGTAGATCACACTTGAACAATCGCAAGTAAAATACAAAATGATTATGTGTAAAAAGCAAACCCTGCAAGAAAAAAAAAAAATCACTGAATGGCTCCTTGATATAAATGATTGTCAGATTGACATCAAATTTTGAATAAAGTGGATTCACAGAAACTGCAACGTGCACATTTCAAGGTAAACCTTCAAAAACTCTGGTTTTTAGTCCATCAGGTATTTCCTGATTCCCAAAGCATAATACTGCCACCACCTTATATGACGGTATCGCAGGTAGTTATGAACAAAATCACGGATAAGCCGTTCATTTTAGTTTTATTACAACAGGAGATTTTTTTTGTCTCGTGATCCGAGTTATTCAAACATCTTGTGACAAAAGTACAGCATTCTACAGCAAAAAACAACCATGCAATGCATGTTACCGACATGAATAAATCGTAAATCTGAACCTCCTCCATTGGAGAACAAAGCCCATTATTTTAGCCCCATCAAAGTCCTAGCAGCTCCCAGTGTTCACGAGCTTCGTCTCTAAATTTGTCCGGTTTGGAAAGCGATTCTAGTCATGTTGAAAATGTGGCCAACAAGAGGCAGATGGCCCAGAATAAGAAGAACATAGTTGTGCATTGTTGGAATTACACGGATGGCACATTTACATCCCATAAGACAGACTTTGTTTTGGATGCATTCGGTTTGAAAAAAAACAAAGACCACCACTCTGATTTTTTTTTTTTTTTTAGTCCAACTCATATCACCAAATGAAAACACAGCTTTATGTAGATCTATTTAACTAAAGTGATCAATAAAAACATACAACATCTAAAAATATCAAATAAAAGGTCATTTTTATGTTACTAGCTTGAGAAAACCTTATTTTGCATTTAATTTACTGGGATTCCTGTTTATCTCAAGTTCTGGAGTCCATTTTAATCTTCCTTGCAGCTTCGTTATATCAGCTTGTGAAGATATTAACCAAGAGTTTACTGTAGCATCATAAACTGACAAATAACGTGTTTTCTCAAGTTACTTCATCAACTTGAGAAAACAATGCTGTCTAGCAGGAAACAGATGTAACGGCTTCATTAAACCAGAAAACAAGCCCCTCTCCTCGTTTTTTCCTGATAATCTTTCCGTCATCTTATTATTTTTGAAATATCAGGATGTCAAGCTTGGCTTTTTTGTTTCGGCGATTCTGTAATTAGTATTTTAGGATTATCTAAGCTCAACAAACTGTAGGAAGTCAAGAAAAAAAATTGAGTCGATGAAATCAAGCCAATACCAGCGTCCCTAAAGGACAGACCAATCAGGTGTTGGAAGAGTTTGGAGTTTCTGAATGAGTAGGACAAAATACGAGGCTTAATAAGCAGGAAAAAAAAAAAAAAAAAAAGCTTATTTTCTTTGTTGTACTCTTTTAGTGGCAACAGGAAATTCACTTACTAAATTTGGCACCAAAATGTCCAGCATGCTTCGACTTGGAGACTTAATCCCTTTCAGTCGACAAAGATGCTCAAGTTAGTCATCAAAAGATAATAATAGTAATAATAGTAAGATCCATTTTGATGTTTGGGGAGCTCTTTGAAACCTGCTACACTGAGACGAGTATCTATTGCACATAACAAGGACGGTGCAAATAACTGTGTTTTGTTCTGCCTATTAAAATTAGCCTAAAAGGCTCAGCAAACTTCCCTTGTTCTTACATAACCAAACATCCTCGGCGTAGCAACGAGAACATCGCACACGCGCGATCGTGTTCAGCTCCCTCAACTGGTGGAAATCTAACTCTTCGTGACTTGCAGTACGCGAGCAGGTATCTGCGTGGAAATCATTGCGAATGCTAATACATATGCTTAGCATGCACACAACGAGCTCGCTCGCATGCAAACACGGCCGCCTTGTTAATTCAGGTCTAAATTTAACAAGGTGTCTGGGGAGCTGTGCTGGGAAGCAGAGAGCAGCCGAACATGATGGTGCATTATGGAGATAACTAACCTGCTGTCTGATTACGCTCTCCGTCACTTCATCTCTTAAAATGTAGGCTTCGGAGCGAGAAAGATCCCGTCTTTCTCCTCCCACGCAAGATGTTTTTTTTTTTTTGTTTTCTTTAAAGGAAATAAATGTACTGAACTGGAAGGGGGGTTTGGTTTTCAGGGGCCTGGGTTGCCAAACAGAAAGCTTGTTCTTAATTATGAAACGGAAAGCCAATTAAAACCAAGGGGAAACAGCGGAAAATATGCATAGACGGCATGGTCAACTTCGTTAATGGTCCAAGCTTCAAGCCAGTTCGTCACAGTTTATCTCAAATCAGAATCAGCGCTCATGTGCAAATTAATACCGATTATGTTTTCAACGTTTTGCCGTCAGATGAGGAAGAGTCGCAGTTGATCTCTGGGATCAGGCAGGCTGAGATCATATCGAATTTGAGTCGCAAATGTCATTCATCAGTTAAAAAAAAAAAAAAAAAGAAAAGTACTTTCCCAGGAGGGTAAACTGTTGCTGAACAGGTTGTTGCTATGGTCTACTTCCTCTTTACAATGAATGCAAACAAACTGAGGTAGATTTGCTTTAGTTCACTTTCTGTAATTAAATGAGTTGTTCTGTATTAAACATGAACCTTCGCTGAAGTGATTTTAGTTTCATGTTTGGTACTTTTCCATGCTGCTGTTATGTTTCAGGACATTAACCTCACAGTTTCACTTTCATCTCAGTGGCACTTTTGCTCACAAGCACAACCAGACAAAAACTGCAGAATTGTAAGACTTGGCTAAAGTCTAGCTTTGAGTCCCACCCGGTTTAAACATCAACAACAATTACAAAGTGTATCAAACTACATTCGCCGGCTTTATAATATAATAACTTTACGATTAAGGAAACCCAAAAAAAAAAAAAAAAAAAATGCTAGCCACACAAACACAGCATTGACTGACGTATTTAGTTTGAGTTCGATAATGTGAAAGGGTCTGGCTGACCTTTCTTGACCTCCCCTTAAACATTTATTAATAACTTCAAAACGACAGCGTCACAAAATAAATGTTTTGCATTGCAAAGCAGCACCAGCGTAGCAACGTAGCATAAATGTTTGCTAGATTTTTTTCACCACAACCATCCATCCATCCATCCATCCATCCATTTTCCTTCACCCTTGTCCCTCAGTGGGGTCGGGAGGGGTGCTGGTGCCTATCTCCAGCTCACGTTCCGGGCGAGAGGCGGGGTACACCCTGGACAGGTCGCCAGTCTGTCGCAGTCACCACAACCAACAAGGTTAAAGCGGTGGTCACACTTCAGCTAACCCGCTAATAGACAAGCTAATGTTTTGATTAGGAGTTTAGCATTTTAGCTAACTTTGAAAACATTTAGCATACTTGCTAAAAGAGCAATGAATCTAAAATCTCTGATGCTATTGAAATTTATTGAGATGAACTTTTGTGCAGGTGATGCGAGAGGGCCTGACTTATCTTTCTTGACCTACTCTTAAAAGTTTTGTTAATTACTTCAAAATGACAGAGCCACAAAATAAATATTTTGCAATGCAAAGCAGCACTAGCGTAGCAATGCAGCATGAAAATTTGTTAGACTTATCACCAGACTCGACAACGTTACTATGAAACAAGAGTGGCCATATTTCCGCTAATAGCCGAGCTAATATTTCGCTCAGGGATTCAGCATATTTGCTAACTTTGATAACATTTAGCACTCTTACCTCTAATCCTTGCAATGGATCTAAAGTGATTGCAACTTACTGAGCTGCATGCTTTTAAGTTGCAAAAATGCTGCAATGATTAGCTAACACAGAATTAAAAATTAATTGGAAAAATAAACCCTCAGTGTGCTGAATGGCACAGCTTCGTCCAACGTTTTCAGTCGTACAATGTCATTTAGATTCTCTCCAAATCTCCATCTCCCTGGTTCTAATTCGACACAAGCCAAGTACTCCCACCTGACATCTGCTCTCCACCACCAGAGTGTGTGCTCTATGTCTGTGTGCAGGCCAGTAATTGTCTAAAACCAGCGTTCACACAGTGTGTGTGCAGGAGGATATAAATAGATAGTTAGCAAAGCTCTAGTGAGGAATGGAGAAAGCTGCTAAATGAACCAACACAGCTATGTGTGGCAGAAAACCAGTACTCTGAAAACCCTACTGTGAAACACGGTGATGGCAGCAGCATGATACGGGGATGCTTGGACAGAGTTTATTGGGAAAATGCTGCCTTTACTCAGATTTCTTCCCATCTTACCCCTGAGTTGGACCTGAGCGTCGTAGTTGCCGCTGGTGGTCGGGTCGGTACTCGGCGTTCGGCAGAGGTAGAAACCGGAGTCTGTCAGCTTCACCTCGCCGATCTTTAGCTCCGCCTCATTGTCCTGGAGACGCACCACTGAGATGTCACCGGATGCGACACGCCTGCTGAACGAAGGGTCCGAGAAACTGGATTCGAAGGTGGAGATGATTCGACTCCTTGGCTCGTTTCCATCCCTGGACATCTCCCAGTCAAAATCCTGCAGGGCAGAGGAGGATAACAGTGACCTTCAGTCAGTGAACCACCATTTTCTGATCCTGCTTCTTCGTATAACCCAACAATCTTCCATCATCAATGTGGTTGATCATTTTTAACAGAGCAAAAACAACAATTAGCATAAATGCCAAGACAATACCTGCTCACTAGGTCCTCCATAGTCATTGACGTCACACCTGATGGAGACCGGCTGACCTTCCACCCTGATTAATGGACCAGGAGAGACCGTCACCACACGGGCCGAGCATCCACCTGGAAGGACAGACAAAACTCCACAGATTAACCCTTTAATACACAACAGAGACTTGTTTGGCACTCAACACCCATATTATGTAAGTTAAAAATTAAAAGTTTGGATATTTGTGCGGGGTTCTGTAAGGCGTTTTGTTCGTTCAAGCTACAAACAATATGCGGAGAAAACGGGCGGCAAAGTCAGCCTGTGGCTCCCCGAACGTCTCACAGGTGGAGTTTTGTATTTCAGGAGGAGGCGGGTGATGTTTTCACACTGTAACTCTGTTTCGACATGTACAACAGATACCAAGACTCGACACAGGCCGGGCTTGTCGTGACCTGAGGGAAACACGGACCAGGGACGTTCATAATGACACGATGCAAAAGCTAGTCGAGCATGGGCTGCACTTTTTAACTTTCTGTGCGTGGATTCTGACGCATTACGCTGAGTCATCCCTCATTTTGTTCCAGTTTCTTTCTAAGAAGCCACACTTTGACGTAATTTTTTTGGAGGTGGCCTTTTGAGGTGAATATATCTCCAGGCTTTCTGACACTCTTTAAAACCTGTTTGAACTTTTTGCTACTTTTCTCAAATCGGATGCAATTCCTTTGCATAGTACAGTGGGTGTGTTGCATTCAACCCAAAGATACTCTATATTCTGAATGTTGTTGTAATTCATATCATCCAAATATCTTCAAAAAGTAACTGAGGATGACGATGCTGCGAGCAGGAAGGATCTCTGATAGCAGTCAGCCTTCCAACAAATCAAAACGGGCCTCTGACTAAAGACTGTTGGGTCACGACAGTCATGGTAACAACTTAATATCTGGTCAGACGACACAATATTGAACAGTAACATGACCTAGATGACGTCATCAGCTGTTGCCCAACTGCTAACCCACCTCATTTGCTTTTGCAACTTCTTAAATTTCCCATCTAGCGCTACGGTTAGAAAGTTGAGGAGAAAGATGTTGAAATGACGAACAAAAGTCTAAGAAAAAGAACAAATAAGAACTGACCTAACCGAGCTGCTCCGTCATGATATTCAAAATATTCTAGAAAACATGATTAAACGTATTCAGCTGGACAACTCTTCTCCTTCAGAAGTTTTTTAATTCTTTATTGGAAACATTCTTGAAAGATTTTGGTCCAAACTGAAGGCACCATCCAGAACACACCGCAGCATTCACAGATTGTTTTCCAGCATACCTTTCCACATCCAGGGTTTCCCTCGGTGTATTATAAGCCTGGTGGGCTGCCAGGCTGTATTAGTGCCCCACCAGGCTGAGCACTGTTTGTTTATTACAGTTCTGTTTTTTGTTTTTTTAAATACAGCAGTAACAGTGAAAGCAAACATGGGTTAAAGAACTTCTATGGCAACCTAGTGTGGTAATTATGTGAACACATATATAGACTGCGGTCAGGTGTTTTTTTAATTATTATTACTTCCTGAAACTAACTACTTCCTGTCTTTACCGTTCCGCATATTGATATAATCACTTAGTCATATTTTCAAACTTAGTCAACTTTAAACATTTTTAACTGGGGAAAAAAAAAAAAAAAACACAGTAGGATGCCTTAAAAAAAATCTTCACCTTGTCTAGATGCTAAATGCACCAGGCTGCTGCCATCTGATCATCCTCGTTGGGTCTAAAGCTGAAAACTAAACTGGTTTTAGTTTAAAGATGCCCACGTAAAGAGGCCTCTCGGTGAAACTGAGGAGTTCGTCTCTATTGGAGCTTATGGAAGGGAGCCAGCTGTTATTTCTGTGAGCCTGCAGAGTGTGGGCTTCTTCTGCTTCCAAGGAGTCAAGATGTTGTAAAATAAGAAACCCGGTGCATGCTGGTGGTGCCCCATAGCTGGATTCATCTTTAACTCTTTAGCTGCTGAACCGTTAGCGTGCCCACAGCGTGATTCACACGGCGAAGGAAGCAAATCCAGCGTGGGCTGTGATTTTAAACAATCACAGCTCAGATGTTTTTTTTGTTTTGTTTTGTTTGTTTTTTTCCACTTTTTAAAATATTAAAAAGTTGAGGCAAATTTTCAACAGTGGCGGCAGAAGTAAACAGAGCAGCCGTGTCCTTCATGCAGACACTGTTTGTTCAGTTAGAAGCAAACCAAGGCCTGATAAGCCAGACTGGCAGCCGAATGTTTTACCCACACAATTCCTCTCTTATCAATTCGAATTTGAATTTTCCAATCTGATTTGAGCTGAAAGCTAAAAATGAAGTCAATGATTGATTTTTTTATATATAATCCGAGTTCACATTCAATGGGTCCAAATTTGGTTTCTAGTTCTGATTTTAGCTCAAACAGTTGCACAGAGTGCTTCTTCTGTTTTCATTAAGCTCACTTTCTAACTCACAAAAAGCCCTTGCTCTCCTTTAGCGGTTCTTACTGCGAACGGCGCCGCGGGCCTGACCCCGGGGTCATTAAATAAACATAAATACAGTTGTAAAACCAAACCAACCATTTTAGAAAAACCAGCATTTGAAAAAACATGCACTTTATAGATTCCTGCAGCTCAAAGAAAAACCTGATCCCTATCGGTTTCTGCAGACGTATCACCTGAAACTTGATCGATATTTGTATTTTTTTTTATGCTGATTCTGGAGGAAAATGTGAGAAAACATGGCAGGATCATCAAAATCTGATGTTAGAGGCTGGATTCAGGCCATGAATGACTAAAAAGCTGTGCTGATGCACTCGGTTTATTCCAGGAGAGAAATTATACAGTCTGGCAGGGACATTAAAGCAGAAGTCTGACCAACAGGCTTCTTCTTCTTTCTCATGTGAATCTGACTGTATGTGTGATATTTTGGCAACCACAAAACAGGAACCCAGACACCAACGAATACGTCAGCGCAGTCTCAGAACATGCAAATAAAAAGGAAAACAAAAAAAATGCTGTGAGCATTATTAAACTTTAGTTTGGAAGCTAAAGATCACGGTTGCGGCTTCTGCAAGATCTGGTGCATGTATAAGTACAAGAAATGCAAAACCGCATGCGTGCTGGCGACATCTGATCGTCTTTCCCTGAACTAATTTAAGCCAACTCTCCCCTGCTCTCACGTGCGTTCACATTGGAGAAGCCCACTGTGACGCCCATCAGCATATGGCGACTTCAGCACTCAGGTAGGCCAGGGAACAAGTCCCCGGCCTGTACCTCCTGCAGGGTAAAACCGGCTCAGCGGCTGGTACTGTAACCGCGGTGACAGCGGCGGTGTTGGCGAAACAGAAACAAACGATGCTGTTCATCACAGAGGCCGGCTCGCTTTGACTATAAGCTGGCTAATGGGACCCTGTCCCCTCACTCTGGACAAATTGATCTCAAGGGAGACGCAGTCTGACAGATTAATGAAAGGTTAGCCTGAGAAAATAAACAAAAACAGGGAAAATACAACAACTTTACCGTCTTTGCAGAGACGGTAAAGAAACAGGATGTGTAGAAGTGCAGTTTAATTAAGTGTGAGGCGATAATCTTACTTTGCTAAGAGATATTTCCTCAATTTCTGCTTGTGGATTAACTCCTACTCTGTGCAGAATCTGCTCTACTCATGTTTTGCTGATGACTCTGTAATTTCAGAAGCTGATGAGTTTATCACCTGACTTAGGTTAAGTAAAGCACAACATGGACATTACTTTCTCACATTTACTTAGTAACTGACACCTCTATGATAAAATTCACTTGTATGTTTTAGATCTTCTAAAATATACAAGTGTTGCACCCAAAACCACAAAAATTGTTTGTTTTTATTTTTTATTTTTCTTTAGTTCAAATAGTTAACTTAAAGAATTCAGCTCGTTTTCCAGTTATTTATGTTATCATTTTAGTTCAGTTTAAGTGTTCTTATACCATTTTTTCCAACTTTGTCTCATTAAATACAATAAAGAACATTAAAAATGTGGATTTTAAACTCAATGTTAGTTGTAGTCAACTTCTCCCTTTAAAATCCAAATAGGGTTAGGGTTAACCCTAACCCTACACCTGGTAACAAGAAATGCTTTTAAAACCTTAAAATGTAGAAAACTTTAAGGGCTATTGCAGATATAATAGGTATTACTACCTTAGGAGATTCATGTTAGGTTTCTTTAACTGGTAGATGTTATCAAAACCAATAGAAAGTAGTTACACTGTAATGTTATATGTTTGTCAGTCATGAATTGAAGACTTAGCTAAACATTTCTAATGCACCAAATTCCATTTAGGAAAATTACTTTTTTTGATTATTTCCCTCTATTTACATAATGGCTAGTATAAACTAAAACTAATTGCTTTACATTTTGCATTGTAGTTCTCATTGTCAATTCGGGTAAAAGAAAAACGACAAACAACGATAAAACATGCCCAATTTCACTGTTATTTAGCTGCAGTCGCTGATTCTTTTCCTCCAAAATTTGAAGCGCTTACCAGCCGCTACCACCAGGTAACAGTGGTTTAAGTTTAAAATGCATTCAAATAAAGACATTATTACACTTCTAGTGTATGCCGAATCGTCTGATGGACTACATCAATGGTGATTTTGTTATAAATAATTTAATTGCTAACTCATGAGCATGTGAAATAACAAAATAGTTCAAATTCACAGACTCCCAAAGGGCATTCCGTATGACTTCCAGTCTGGTACGAGCCATAGGAGTTAATCATTCATTAACAATCAAGCAAATAGAGAGAGGTATCTTACCGATGAATAAAAGACCAAAGGCGAGTGCAAGGAAACCGGGTTCCATGTTCACCACTCTCCTACTCTGCCGTCTCCCTTTAGTCCTTAATTTTCCCCACGTCCTTTGTCCTGGGTTGGGACAAGAAAAACCAACCCTCCCGTAGATGGAGGGTCAAACCCTAATGAAACTCTTGGCGGCCAGTCCGCCGCGCTCCGTACACACCCCAAGCGGAGCCGCAAAAAGCCCAGAAAACGAGCGCACACCCGGCGTATCCTAATCCAGAGAAATGAAGACCCGGCGAGAGCGTTCCCACGATTTTCCACACGCTGACATGACTGAGCTGCTTTTAATAGTGTGGGAGCGAAGCAGACACATCCACAGACTGAATAAAGCTGATTGGGAAGGAGGGACGGAGAGAGAGAGAGAGACAGAGAGAGAGAGAGAGGCCGGAAGTTAGGTGAGCAAGGAGGAAGCAGGGAGGTCCCAGGTGGAGCTAATGACACTTTTCATGACATATTATTACTCACCGACAGTTGGACATTAGTAACTAGTTAAATTTGCATTAAAAATGTACTTTCATTAGTTGTTTTTTTTTATTACGCTGTAATTTTTACTTTCGCTTGAGTAATTTTATTATCAAGTATCACCATTGAATGGAAAATAAACATGACTTAATCAAAACCTCACCGGAAACAGACACACACCTGCAGTTTTTGTTAAAATTTCATGGTTTTTTTATTGAAAGGAACTGCTTGGGAATTTTTTTTCTTATGCCTTATTTTTATTTATTTATTTTTTTGTTATTTCTCCTAATTATTGTCATTTTGATCCGCAAAATATAAAATAATTTGGTCCATCTGATGACCATTTAATATTTTCAAATATTAAATGACTGATAATTTCATCAGTTAGTACTTGAATAGACTTTTTATCCATAACATTTTTAGTCCTACTTGAATAATTTTTTGAACGGCAACTTATTACTTTTACTTGATTAAAAATATGTTGAAGTAATGCTACTTTTAGTTGAAAACATTAGTTGCAGCAATGTTTCTTGGCAATAAATATTCTACCATTGGAAATCCAGTTTATTTCCCTCTTAAATGGAGCCACATTTGTCACAAAAACACTATAACTGACACTCTGCCAATGCCGAACAGGTTTTGGTGGAGGCAGTATGATGGTGTGTGTCTCCCTCTCTGGAAAAACCACGCCTGTCATCCTAATGTAAAGAGATTCCAAGATGACGGTTGTTGTGCAAGCCAAGCCGTCATGTTTCACTCTCTCTCCGATTGCCGCCCTTTTCTCCAGTGATGACGCACTCCTGTTGTCAGTTCCAGTCCTGCGGTTAGAACCATGCTGGGAATTTACCCAGAGCCGCTACACAGGTCAAAGTTCATGCCTCAGTCAGCCTCTCTGCAGGCAGAGAAGGAGGAGGAGAAGGAGTTTAGGGTTACAACCCTAGGGTCAAAGGTCGCTTATCCAAGTGTGTGTTAGTGTGTGCATGAATCCAGTCTCTACAACTTAGCATCTGCTGCAACAAAGTAAACAAAAACACAGAGGTTGGAGCATTATCTGGCTTTCGAGGCAATGTATTTGATGATATTATTATATTCACATACTTTGAGTAGGACATATTAAAACAGATTTAAATAAATGTGAGGCAAAGCTGAGCATTTCATTCATAAGATAGCACCTCTGATACACCTGTGATTATTTAGCGTGCAGCTGATGTGACGTTAGGTCGCCATCTTCTGGCTACGAACAAGCTGTGCAACACTACAGCGCCATCTTTCTCTTTATTTGATGAATCTTCCAACATCCTCAGAAAATGGTCAAACCACCTCGGTCTGCACCAAACAAATCTAAACTTGTGCACTAAATTCTGCTTGTTAACCCACCAAAGCCTATATATTTATTAAATCATTGCAAAGGAAATGTTTAAACCACAGAAAATATGAAATTATAACCAAAATAATGTCCATGCTGTGTTTAGATGCGGTCCAGTGATTCTGGACAACACAATAAGATCTTTGAATGCAACCCAGAGATGCTGCCTGAGATTATGAGCCAATATTTTTTTCTGTCAACCAACCAAAGTTGCTTCCTAAATATTTTTATTAACTTTTTTTAACCGCTGTTCTTTTTATTTGTACCGCGTCTGTGCAGTTCAAAGTAAGGCCCCCAGAGGGAGTAATCCCTCCAAGATGTCATGCCAAGTGGTCATGTTTCTGAATTATTGCTGAAATGCATCAACATGGACTTGAATGAATTTATCAATGCAGGATAAAAACTTTTTTTTGCAAATTAGTAAATCTTGTTTGAAATTGATGGTGAGGAAAGAAAAGAAAGAGAAAGAGAGATCAGGAAATTGGCACAAATAAAGCAATTCGCAGTTGCCATGCCAGCAGTACCGTCCTGATTCCAGATCTGGCCCAGACCTGTCTGCTCTGTGGATAGAAGTTAGCATTCCACTCAGAGAATGATTTTGTTTGTACCCGGAAGCTGTGGGACTCCAAAACTGACATTGTTCTCTTAAAACCACATAAGAGACATTGTTTTCCACCCCAAAAGTACAAAAATGACTAAAATGGAATAAACTTTATTGTCTCTCAGCAGGGAAATTCAGGTGCACCAACAACAAAGTGAGAGACAAGTCAAAGCAAGTGGATTCACACAAAGACAAAATCCTGAAACAGAAAGCAAGAACAGCACAGTGCAGTTATTAACAACGGTATACTAAAATTCAGAGAATTGGGAAGCTAAGTAGGATCATTTATTTAAAAAAGAAGCTAAATTACATATAGATTAGTGCGTAAAACAATAGATTATTTACAAGAAATGAAAAAAACATGTTTCTAGTTTGTTGGAAGCATCTGTTGGGAGGAAGGACCTGTCATATCGCTCGTTTGTCCTCAGTGATCAAAATGTCATGTTACGCTGATGATATGGTCTTTATGAATCTTTTTGATCTTTTATGAATGAGTCAGTCTATTCAAAGTTAATAAAAAGGAAGAAAAGGTTTGTTTTCAAAATATTATAATAATCTGTGTCAAAAATGTTCCAGTAAGCATTTATGTATATTCCCGGAGACCTTAGAATTTATTAGCTATCTGACAAAATAAAAAAATAAAATAAAAAATGTACACACATACAAAGAAACTCACAAGTAGTTTGAAAAGTTTATTCAGAACATATTCCTCCCTGGACACTACTCTAGAGAGTTTTGTTTTCATTTTCAGAAAGTAAAAAAATAACAATTAGGAAATGACATCAGACCCATAGAGCACTTTTCAACGATCAAACGGTTCGCAAAGACATAAAATGAAAAAAATGCAACACGACATAACCAGCTTTACCAAAAACAGAAAAGAACACACGATCCCCAAAGTTACAATAGTAATCTAGCATATTAAGTGTTAATAATAATCCATCCAACAGATCAGATGTTTAAGCAGAGGTGACAGTAACGGCCCCCATCTCTTTTGAGCTTTCTGCGATCTTCACCCACTTCCCTTCACTTTCAAATGTCCATTCGGTCCCAGTGCATTCATAAGTCCCTTGATCAGACGCGGTGACTCTGGAAATCACCACCTCAAACACACCGTCTCTCCCAGAAACCAAGCGCAGGCCCCCATCAGAGTAGCGGCTGGTGAAAGTTGGACCTGGGACGATGTCTAGCTGAGGACCAAACTTGAGAATTTCCAAAGAGGTGGTGCCTTTTTTCACCGACCAGGAGACGGACAAGTAGGTCAGGGAAGGGAAGGTCAGTTCTCGACTGACGCTGCAGCAAAGCTTGAGGTCATTTCCCTCTTGGACGACCGGGGACGGAGCCTGGGGGGACACCTTGAGGGTGTTGGGGATAACTAATGGGGGAAAAACAGAAAGACACACAACATTTTATGAATAAAATGGCTGTTTTGTTCAGGGTGGACTTCTACTGTGGTCTACTACTTAGGTTTAGAATTAAGTTTTGGTTATAGTTGGGGTGAAGAATAGAGAATGGTTAGGATTAGGAAAAATATTTGGATTAAGCATGAATGCAACTACTAAAATGAAGGGAAGCTAAGACAAAGCCGCTGAATGAATAAACACAACTATGTGTGGTAGAAAACTACCAGTATGAAAACCCCAAATGGGTGAAACACGGTGGTGGCAGCAGCATGATGAGGGGATGCTTGGAAAAAGTTCATTGGAAAAATGTGTTAAAAAATGTGTTAAAAAAAACACATTAAAAAATGTGTTTCATAATGCTGTTTGTTTTTATGTGGATGATTGGAAAGATGCATGATGTGTGATCCTGCCTGACATGCTTACAGTACAAACGTGTGTGTGTGTGTGTGTGTGTGTATGTGTTGACTTTACAAGATGAAAAAATCTATTATTAGAAGATCCCTGATGTTTTATAGAAATTTTTTGCTTCCAAATACGTTTTTGTTACTTTCTACTAACCTCAAGTTCAGCGTTTCATTCCTTGTGTTGCTGCAGTTCAGAAAAACAACCACCAGAGGGAGTAAGTGCGCCCATCAAGCTTCATGTTTCTTCCTAGATGGAAATGTATCAAACAAGAAACTGTTCTGCATAAAACCTTAGTTCTGAAAGGTTCCTCTTTCTGCAGAACCCAGACTCCAGCTTATGTCTTCACTTTTGGACTTTTCTTTGCTGAATAAATATTTTCTTCACATTAGTCATAGTCATTGTCCTCCAGGAGAAGTAGCAATGTTTCCTACAGATAAGCATAAAAAGTTATGCTTCCTCAAAGCATAACATGATCTGCCACGTTATGCAGATGATATTCCCTTTATGCATCTGTTTGTAGCAACAAATTTACATGCTGACATCAAACTGAATGAAACAATCGAACATCCTCCAGCATGAATACAACTCTGGCTGCATAAAATTGTATGCTACCATGCTAATCACGGATGCATAAATTATTTTATATATATATTTATGTTTCAGTTTGGTTTCATATATATATATATATATATATA
>NW_006800236.1:523511-528867 GCF_000485575.1 Poecilia formosa
ATATATATATATATATATATATGTAAAACCAAAATGAAACATAAACATTTTGAATTTATTTAGCAAAATGTGCCACACTAAAAAAAAAAACCTACTTTACTGACTAAGGTTTTAACCATGAGAATCTAAAGGCATAAGTGTTATGCAGATGACAATCCTTTCACAGCTTGTGGTGTTTAGGTATTCAAATTGTTTTTAAAACAAAGAAAACCACCATCCTCCAGCATAGAATCTTATCTTTAGATAAGCGTAGAAACATCTAAATTATCTTCAAAAAGGATGAGAAATGTCAAAGAAACAGTCGCTAACTTCTAGAAAACAATTGCATTGATGTTTTTTGGAGAAGTCACACTTAATTGTTTCTCTGTAGCGACATACAAACTGTGAATACCACCGCCTTTAAAGATGCTATTTCTGTGTTGTTGTAGAAAAGTGTGAACACAATTAAACGTTGTCACTGGACGACAGTGTTTTGTGTGTGGGTGTTGAGATGCAAGGTGCGGCAGCATTTATGCCCAACGCACCAAATGTGACTAACTCCTTCCAAAGTTACCAGATCCCTTTGAGTCTCACCGGTAATCAGAATGCAAAGACTAATGAGGAAAACAAAAATAACAATGTGAATGGCGATCAAAGTTATTGCTCCAATTGCAGGAAAACATCTCCACGTCGACACAATAGCACGATAGCGATCTTGCACTCGGCGCACTGCGAATGCACACAAGAGCAGCAAACCACAAACACATTTTCAGCAAAAATGCACAGGATATGGTGAAAGATGCAGACATCACTGGGTTGCACACTCAATCTGAAAATGAAGTCACTTGCAAAGGTGAAAACGTCAGTCTGAAAAAAGGTCAAATCGCAGTTGCTGCCATACTATGTTTTTTATTTTTTTATTTTTGGACTTTTAAAAATACAAATAGAACAAAAAAAATTACAGCATGCAATGACGGAACAAAGACAATAAAGATAAATAATGGAGTTTGAGATCCTTTTGTCTTTTGTGTATAACAAATAAAGGCATCACCAGGCATCACCAAATAAAGGCAAGTGACATATTATTTCACCAAGTGGGAAAACTCGGAACAACCTTAATGTACCTTAACATGCACCACAAGCAGCATTTAAATAGAAAACAGAAGCAGACAAAGACAAACAAATCAGGAAACTAAAGTTAGATAGTTTGGCTAAATGGAAGCGCACCAATAAGCTGGAGCCTTCTGGCATACCAGAAGACGTCAGAACAAGAACCGCATCACAAGTTTTTAAATGTAACATTTGCTTTCCTAAAATATATGCTAAAAAAGACAAAGAATGATAAAGGATTTAGTTGTTTTTTTTTTTTAAAAAAGAAGGTTGTGACTTTCAAATTTTCACATATCAATGAATGATTTTAGCCGCCTATCTCTACTGTTGACCACCATTTGCAAACTAAACACACTATGCGCTCCATGATAGTTTTTTTTTTTTTGACTAAGAGGAGTTTGTCTTAAAGTAAACAGAATTCATTAGTTATATGACAACATTTTTTACATATATGCAAAGAAACTCTCACATAGTTTGATGCAGCAACTGAAACTTGTATCCACAAAATACATCTCCCACTTCAATCTGTCCCTAGCAAGTTCTGTTTTCATTTTCTCTTAGAAAATAAAAAAAGTAAAAAATATACATAGATATATAAACGACATGATCAGTTTCAAATATACAGAAAAACATAAATTATTCATAATACTGCAAAAGTGACCCAACATATTAAACTGTGTGATGCTGTTTATGTCATTCATTACTGTTATTTTAGTTACAAAGACTGAACTTATCGATGCAAAGACTCTTTTGATGTAGGAATTACACAACTAATTGTGCGGTGGATCTGAATATGTGCAGGCAGATGGTTAAATTTGTAGGTTGCTTAACAGTTTAATGGGCGTTCCTCAAGGGTCAGGCCTTAGACCACAGTTTTTTTATCATCTACTTTAAAGCTCTTGTTTCAAATGTTCACCTCTATGCTGATGATACAGTTGTTTACCGTTCTGAGAGCACACAAAAACAGGCTGTCAGTAAACCTCAAAATGCCTTCAATTATGTAAAAAGAAAATCCCATAAAGAGTTCTTTTTTCAATCAGATCAATTCAACCTGTGGTTGTTTTCAAATTCAAGACTGAATTTGATCAATTTCAGATCAAATTCTGAAACTGAATGTTCAGAGATTTACGTTTGTCTTTCAGTGCAAATATCTTGGTATTCTCATTCACGGGAGAATACCGATACTTGGTAATGTGTGGTCTTGGTAACCACACATTACGAAGAACATGTGGTTACCTGTTGAGCTACACATTTAATGAAAAAAAAAAAGTTAAAACGAGCCTTTTACTCCTGAAATTGTCCAAAATCAACTGGGACAAGGTGTTTGCAAAATGCAGCTGCATTTTCTTGGAATCAATCGAAGGCTGTCTGATGTGTTCAGTGGCTTTAAAATAATTTTTAAAGGACTTAGAATCAACTATAGTCATCTGTGTGAAGTTTTTTCACACTTTAATTGATATGTTAAATTGTGTTTAAAACTGCTTATGTTCTGTCAGGAACCTCTTTAAAAGGATATTTTTAGTCTCGATGAGTCACTGCTTTACATGTTAGCTTTGTATGAAAACAGCACTAACTGTAGGAGATTGATGAGTGGTTAAATGCTAACTAGATAAGTATTTAACTTTTATTTAAAGTTTGTCAAGGAACAGCTAGCTGTCTTTCAGCCAGCTGAAAGGAAGTTCCCATCAATATATGGGAAACTTGTTACTCAATTTGATTTATCCTCCATAGAAAATATCAAAAGTGACATTTTAATAGAAGTCAGAAAGAGTTTGAACATTTTTAGTTTGAGTTCAGCATTAAAGCTTTTCAACGATATCGCAGGTTGTAGTTTGTTAATCTGCATGAACTGAAGTTTTTTTTAGTTTGAACACACACACACACACACACACACAAAAAAAAAACATTAAAGTGGAGCAGCCCAGAAAATCAGGAGGAATAAAACGTCTGTGTCTAAACCTATCTCAGATGAATTTTAATCTAGTTGCGTTTTGGGGCCTTTCTTTCTGGGCTGAGGAAGAGGAGGAGGCTGCTCGTCGTCAGCGTCACTGGCAGGTTTCTGTGCCTAAAGGAAGTGAAAACCAAAACATCAGATCAAAAAATATATATATACAAGTTGAAAACACACAGGCTCAGATCGAGCAGTGAAACATTTTCTTTAAGCTAAGTCCAGTAAAAATGAATCTTAATCCAGTCAAAGTCAGAGCTAAAGCCCTTCAGGAACCAAGCGGCTCCTACCTGTCCGGTTCTCCGTGGGCTGGGCTGAGGTTGGCCGTTGGGTTCAGGGGCTCGGGCTCGAGGTTGGCGGTTTTGTTTGGAGCGGCTCTGTCGAGGGCCGGTGTTGCCCGGTGCCTGTTGCTGCTGTTGCTGCTGCTGCTGCTGCTGCTGGTGGTGATGGTGATGATGATGGTGACGGTTGGGATGATGAGGAGGAGGATGGTCAGGAAGAGGCGGATGATTGGGATGGTGATCGGTGTTGGTCCACTCCAAACGGAGCTCCTCCTCATCTGCTCAGTGAATATGAACAGAAGAATGTCAATGGAACTTACTTAATAATTTTCTTTTTTTTTTAAAAAAAGAAATACAATTTCTGCATTAAATTAACTGGGGTATAGTTTTGATATTTGCTCAGGAAACTTGATTGACTTTTTAATATTCTTGCAATTTTTTTGTCGCCCAATCAAATATGAAAAGTTAGTTTTCACTGTACTGGCTGATTATATTCCTCTAGGTCAATAAACAAAACTTAAGCATTTTAATTATTTTTGAATAAAGCTGGGTTTGCTGTAAGCAAAAAAAACAATATGTTCATGTTTTATAAATAACACAAAGAATTTGACCGTAGAATATTTGTCCTCGACCGCAGGTGCTCCAGAAGATTTAATCACATAACCCAAGAAGAGTGGTGTGTGCTGGTGTTTTTCAGGTCGTTATGGGTTAGTTATAACTGCTTCCATCAGCCTTTAATGACAAGACTGTTAATTTTTTGAGTCAATTGTGTTAAGTACATTACCTTTCAGGCGTAGTTTCCTTGTTCTCTTAGTTCGGATGCAGCAAATAATGACAATGATGATCAGCAATATAACAATACCTGATGAAGATGATAAGAAATATCAGTGGCATAGATTGAAAACATCAAACAATTCGGTTAAGTTGTTTCAGTCAAGAATGACTGTAGAAAAACATTAAACAAAATCACTTGTGTCATGACTTATCCCACATGTTCACTTTCATTGATCATGTTTTACCAGAGTATCTTAAAGTTTTTATCTGCTACAGGCCATTTCACATGTTTTAAATGTAGCTTGAAGCAGATACAAAGGTAGGTTATGTAGTCAGAGTGGAGGGTTTGTGATAATATGCATCTGTTTCTCTTCCAAACAAAATGGGGATCTTGGTAGAGTGCATTGCATGGGCACTTTAAATATCAGGACATTTACATTTTTAGGGCCAAATCAACACAGAAATGGTTCAACGAACAAACAAAGCAAAATAAAATAAAATTAAATTAAATAAAAAAAGACTTTCCTTCATGACCAACATAGTCTTGATACATAAAGCTTCAACAAATCTGTACAAATTAATTAGGTTTTGCATTTGAAGTCTATATTTTTAGTATTTCTCAGTGTAGCATTATCCTGCTTCGACTAAAATAACTAAATAAATAATTAAATTAATATGAATTCAGCTTTTACATATATTCACAAGATGTGCAGCATCTCTACAATGTAGTGCAGTAACTTAGTAACTTATGTCAAAGGAATCTGAAAACGTACCTCCTCCACCACCTATAAAAACCCAGATATTTATTCCCCACAATTCATCTGGAAGACCTGGGAGACCTGGGACACCTTCAAAAACAAGAGGAAAAAAAAGTTCTTCTGATGACCAGCATAAAAATACATGTTTTCTGTAGACATTATTTACTACTGAGCACTTCTAATCTACACAACCTGTAGTGAAAAAAAATCTGTACTTCATTTTGTTTTAGGTAGTAGTTATTAGCTGGAGCACATTGACTAACAGTATCTTTTAGCCATGGTAACCAAAACATACTTACTTGTAGCACAATTATGAGTGACAGGATCACTGACTTCAAAACTGGCTTCATTGGAAACGTTGCAAGCAAATTTAATGTCTTTAGTTTCTGCAGCTGTCAATGTAAAAGCCGAGCCCGTTTTCTTTGTCTGAGCATTGTTCTGAAGCCATTCGTACTTTTTGATTTCATTCTTGGATGTCTAAAGGAAAATAAGAATCAAAGACTGAT
>NW_006800236.1:529281-543327 GCF_000485575.1 Poecilia formosa
GGAATATAAAAGATATTACAAAGAAACCAGCGAGCTGCTGAAGTTCTGTTCATGTTTAAGCTCTTCCAGTGGATCAAAACAATAAACTCAGTTTCATAAGAAGACATCAACTTAATTCTTAATATTTTGACATTTTCAATGAGGAAATTAAAAAGAAGATCCCTTAGAGGCTGTCAAATATAAATAGTAATGTTTAGTGAACTATAAAAACACATGCAACATTTTGTACCTACCTCGTATACATAAGCTTGAATTCTTCGTGTGCAGTTCTTTTCCATTGATATCGTGAACCTCAGAGATGTAAAATCCTTCTTGGTCCTTCTTCGGATCAATCAGTTTGAGGGATCCATCATCATTAATGTCATAATTGTTATTGTTACAAGGAGGTTTCTCTGTTGTAGATTTTACAAAACATATTACAGCGACATTAAACTTCCACTTCAGCTTATCAGTCGGTTTCTTTGTGTATCCCAGACGAACACTGAAGCTTCGACCCGTTGCAGCATAGTCGTCACAAACTTTGGATCAGAAAGAAAAGGAAGCAGAAGAAGAGCAGGGTTAAGAGAAGATGGAGACTTTATGGACAACAGACAACAATGACCTCATGACCTTCTAAGCCTGAAAGAGAGGTTGCTGGAGCTTTTTTTTAATGACTGAATGCAGGTAGTCTTTGAGAATAACCACGAGAATCCAGACCCATTCCAGAACCTGGTTCTATCACCAGAATACAATAATCTCTTTCTGCCTCATTGTTTGGTGTTACCTATTTATTGCAGCTCTGTGGCAAGTCTACAGGTCTAAGTTCTTGTCATATTAGTAGGAGTTAACAGGCCTTTCTGCTCTGCCTTAAGTCACATTTAGTCACTTCCATTTATTTTTTTTTATGACATATTAATACAAAGATGAGCAGAACTGTAAACCAGAAGAAATCAGATATTCACAGACACTAAAGAAAACAAACACTTGTTCTCTCCGTTTGGCATTAGACCATACTGCAGACCATAGTAGTGTCAAATTTTATGTCACTTAGGAATAACATAATTTAATCACTCAATGCTCTGGTAAACTGTACATGATTTTTGGCTGCATTTTTTATGTCCTGCTCGCTTTTGGTGGATCACCATCCCGTTAACATACATTCAAGCTTGCCCNAATAACCACGAGAATCCAGACCCATTCCAGAACCTGGTTCTATCACCAGAATACAATAATCTCTTTCTGCCTCATTGTTTGGTGTTACCTATTTACTGCAGCTCTATGGCAAGTCTACAGGTCTAAGTTCTTGTTAACATACATTCAAGCTTGCCCGTTTTAAACAAAAAAGGTTCTGAAGGTGCCAATACTTTTCTGATGCACAAGGTGCAGAAAATGGAGCTACACTAATATTTCTTGCACTCCCTTCATTTAGTGTTTACCTGGGATTCAAAGCCCTAGACTCAAAATGAAACTCTGCAGCTTTCTGCATTGAATCTTTTGTTTCAGCGTCTCGCCGCTGTTGGATGATGTGTCTTGCAACCTGTTTTCTCTGCCCTGACCACAGAAACTGAGCGGCACACACTCCCACACGGTTCTCTGACTTTAAAGCCAAGCCTGAACTCCCTTCGCTGTGGGCGGCTGGATCCTGCCTGCAGCAGCGTCATTTTTCTGGTGTAATATTAAAAATAAAGTTCCTCTGGTGGATGGAAACTTTTCTCAGTCATGACAAAAGTTCTAAAGAACAGAAATGGTATGCAATTACCAAATACCTTTGAACGAGTTTCATTCTCTGTGAAGTTAAAGCCGCAGTGAATAAACCGTTTCCTGAGTCACCATTTCGTATAAAATCTCTCAGCATAATAAGAAGCTGTAAAAAATAAGAACACGGTTCCTCCTTGTGGCAAGCTGCTCTTGCGACTTGTTAGACCAGAAGAATACAAATTAAAGATAAACTGAACAAAGAAGCAGGAACCTCTGACCGACTGATCTCTGGATATTTCGTCAAAAACCACAATCCTCCCTAACTGCAACCAAAACGGTGATGCATCTAACCTCAAAGCCGATCTCACAATCTCTGAATCTTTCCAGTTCAGATGTTCAAATCTGAACACGACGTGACGTTCTAAAAGGAGAACTTCTTTTCCTCGTAGCACCAAGACGAGACGGCAGCTAAACCAAACGGGCGGCTGCACAGAACCTGAAGGGAAACCTCCAACTGAACTCCAGAAGACGGTGGATGCTGGACGCTTTGTTTCAGTTTCATACCAGGCTGAGAAGACGCAAAGTTATGAAATCCATGACCTTTAGAGGAGCAACAGCTCAGCTAGAGGATCCAGCCCACTTTCCTCTGTGATTACCAGAAACACACCACTTCAATCATCTCTAAATGTAAAGATCTACGGAGCAGTCTACTTCTCCGTAGATCTTTACATATAAAAAGAAAAGAAAAAGACACATAAGCATTTTCTCTCACTGTCTGAAGTTAAATCGGACCAGACATTTATGTACATTAAATAACTACACATTGTCCTCACTGTCTGACCGTAAATAAATTAAACTTTATGTCTTTTAAGTCAGATAGGATTAATTGAATTGTTTTCGCGGAGATACAATCATCAAAATGATTTCTGTTTGCTAAATGCCAGAAAACATAGTGAGAACTATGGGGGTGGCAGCAGCAGGAGGAACTGGTGCACTTTATAAAAGAGATGGCATCAGGAAATTATGTAGAAATACTGAAACAAAATGAAAGGACATCAATAAGTAAAATCTTAAGCACTGCTTGGTCTTCCAGATGGACAATAAACCTCAATTTACAGCCAAAATGGTTTCACAGTCAATGTTTTGGTGTGGCCATCATAAAGCCCTGATCTGAGTCCAATGGTGAGGTTGTGTGTAGATCTGGAAAGGTGTGTGTGTGTGTGAGGAGGCCTACAAAATGGACTCTAGCAGTTCTGTCTGGACCAATGGGCCAAAACTCCAACAAACTACTGGGAGAAACTCGTGGAAGGAAATCCAAAACATTCAAAAGACAGTCGTTTCTGATACTGACCAAATGAAGGTAAACTTTTAAATTTGAGGAAAATTACAAAAAAAACAACAAAAAAAACAAAAAACAATCTCTAAAAAAATGTTCTTGCTAAATAGAGATGAGAAACGTTGAGTCTGATTTAACGTTGAACAATGAGAAAAAAAAAAACTTGTTCGTGTCGTTTTATATGGTGCATTTAAACATCTGGTTTCAACTGTAGATTAAATGAATTGTTTTGATCAACATTGAATTATAAAATCTTTTATTTTATTTGGTTTAGTAACATCAGGAAGTCTCTTCTTTGATGTTCTCAGTTAGCCACATTTCCGGACTCTTGGCCTTCATCAAGCTTTGCAAGTGTTAGTAACTCGGCCACTAAATACACTCAATGTTTGAGCATCGAGTGCAAAAATAATAATAATAATCATAATCTTTCCAGCTTTTAATGCAATGCAAAATGTGCATGCATTGCACTTCAAATGTCATATTCTAACAAATATTGCTCTTTCTGCTTTGATTGCATTTTAACACATTGTGCAATCCTGGTTCAGCTGATCCAAAACTGACCTTAGTAATAAATAATGTTAAAATTGTGGTTTTATAATGTCTGGTTCTTGTATTTAAAGTTTTTAACTTTTATTTTAATGCTGAACTCTTTAACATTTGCACATAATTTGTGTTTATGTTCTTTTTTTCACCGTAATTCTGCAGGGTCACCTCAACATTTCTGTTTTTGCACGTCTTCCTGTTTGTCCGCTGTAACCTCGTTTCAGACCGACGCCACCACCAGCGGGACCTTTTTCTGTCGTCTTGCGCTCTCTTCCCCTAACCCTGATTCTCTCATTGTTTTCACGTTTAACTCCAAACCGACCGATTTTTATAAAAAAAAAAAAAGAAAGAAAAAAAAAGCATAAAATAAATCAGAGGGAAATTGGAAAACTTAAACACATTTGGATAAAAGCTTTCATAAAGCTTTTATGTTTTCTTTTCCAGCCTCTAAAGATACAACATTATGCAATAATAACTCAATTGCGAAAAATCTGAATAAAAATCACTTAATCTTGCCTCAGTTGAGGGGTAAAACTTTTTCTTTGAGAACTTAACTAGTTTCCCTTCGTTTCAAGGCAGAACATTTTGTATAAAAAAAATCATCTTTTTACTTGAAAACCTAAACAGAAACAGATGAAAACATGACAAGTAGATTAATCTATACTTTCAGACACGTAAAAGGGCAAATATCTGCTTCAGAAACCATGAAAACGAAAGAGGTTAAAGATCTAGAATTCTCCTAACTGAGAACAAACTCCTAAAGTTAAACATTATCCTTAAAACAACCATTAAATCTTCCAATCCCAACAGTAAAAAGTGATTTCTTTATTCGTTCAGTACCTTGGGAGGCGACGGTGGAGCAGAGGAGCAGAAACACCGAGACGACAGAAAACGATGCCATCTTCATCGTCGTCCTCCTCACACTTGGCTGAAAAGAAGAACTTTCCATCATCGAGGTGATTTCCTGTCACAGCAGCTCGTATCGCTCACGTTGTGTGCGCGAGCTCTTGGTTTTGAAAGGAA
Organism: Poecilia formosa; assembly: GCF_000485575.1. NCBI lineage: Eukaryota > Metazoa > Chordata > Actinopteri > Cyprinodontiformes > Poeciliidae > Poecilia > Poecilia formosa. Next base: position 533,861 of record NW_006800236.1, read on the forward strand.
GTGATCCAAGAGGCCCCCACCGGTCTACTTTCAAAGCAGCGAGAACAAAGACAGCGAGCAGAAAATGTCATTTTTAGAACAGCGGAGAGGCGTGTGCCTTTATTTACTTCTCTTTCCTCGTTGACTAAATATAATTACTGTCCTACAAACTTAATAATGAGATCATTTAACCTGCAACCACCAAAAAACATGCTCGGAAACAGGCCTGCAGGTGTTGTTGACCTCACAATCTTATTTAAAGCTATTAAAGCTCCTTTAGTGTTCTGAGCTCTCTCAGAATTAAGATTAGCATCAGATTTTTTTTTTTTACAAAACTTCCTTATTTATGGTCACACAGTTAAGATACAGTAGATTCTTTTCCCTCTCTTTATCTTGCAGGTTGAAAATTACTTGCAAAACCTCACAATAAAGTATTTCTGCACACACAGTGCAGGTCCTAACCTGTTTGGCGCCCTGGGCGAACCACCCTTCCATCGCTCCCGGTGAGCGTGGGAGGTAGGGTTGAGTAAACGAGCTTTTACTTTAATATAAGCACATAAAACAAACCTTTATGTAGCCGTTCAAATGAAAATAGCCATGTTAATTGATACAAAAATACCCAATAAGGATATAAACAGTGACATGAATAAAATGTTGAGTAATTATACTCAACTTCTTAAATGGCAAAAATCAATGAAGTAAGAGCAGAAATAGTTACTATAGTAAAAGAAAAACATACAGTGCAGTAAAACTACTCTTACTCAAGTAAATATAACCAGTACTACCCACTTTTGAACATAGGGAACAAAATTAGTAGCCTGTTCTTATTAATAAGCTTAACGATAATATTGGCATTAGCCAGTCATCATTTAGCTAACATTACCTGCTACTCACTCGGTTAGTTTGGGGGGGAAAAAACTATGCTGAGTTATTTGACTTTTTCTGGTTTGCTGTCATGGTTTTAAAACAAACTAGCGTGTGTCTTGTCGCTCATGTTGCTTCAAAGGTGGCTTGGAAAAACATGTTACGACATGTTGACAGTGCATACCAACCTGCTGGTTTAACCTCATGTCAAGAGTGTGAAAACTCAACAGATTTTACATTGTAGTTGTGGAAAGAAGCAGCAGGTACACAATTAACCAGGACTAGAGTGTAGGGGGTTGGGGCACTTTTTATTTATTTTTTTACCTTTTTTGTATTTGTTGTTTTTAATCTATCAATCAATCAAGTTTATGTGTGTAGCAGATTTCAGAAACAATGTAGTTCAAAGTGCTTTACATCATAAAATCCCCCCCCAAAAAATCAACAATTGAAATATTACTTCATTGTTACATTTAGCGTAGTTTCTGTCATAAGGTGTGTGGATGGTGGTGGTGAGGAGAGACGCCGAGCCCCGGGTTATAGTGATGATGATGATGATGAGCTTAATGATGAAAAAATGCTCTAACAGTCCAAAAAACAGGCGGCACGGCACAGAAGTTAGCACGCAGCTAAATACCGGTAGCACTGACAACAAAGACTGACATGATGAGCTAATGCCAGCACAGGACTTCACAGTTCAACTGTGCGGGCAGACTACCAAAGACGACGTTGACATACATTAGACAACATTAGACAAGGACCCAACGAGGAACACAGACAACAGGTGGGTTTAAATACACACGGGGTAATCAAGGGAATAAGACACACCTGGGAAACAATCAACAGGGAAGACACAGAGACAGACTCACAGGGAACAGGACTACACAGAAAAACTCAAAAATAAACACACAGAAACACAGATCATGACAGTTTCAAAGTGTCCACATAGCAGCAGTACAGATAACGTCTTCACTAAAGGATAAGCAATTCACAGAAAAATATTTTATTTTCCTTCATCCAAAACAACAACAAAAAAATTACTGAGTTAAAACTCTGGACAATATTTTCAAATTAGTCAAGATCACAAACTTTAATGAGTTTTAATGTGTCCGAATTGTAGTTGCTGAAACTTAAGATGGCTGGCGACACAAAGTCTGTTTTGATTTTTGCACAAAAAAAAGGTACTCGTCAAATCAGAGACTGGAAAAAAAATATATGTAAAAAAGAAAAAAAGAAAAAAAAAATTGGCTCATGACCGGAGGTCATGATGTTGAAGAGGAAAAAAATGAGGATCACGACTGCGATGCTCTGTATCGGTCCGCTGAAAAGGAAGCTCCTCCTCATCTGTTGAGAGATGAAAAATCAGGCATAAATTAGGATGCAAAGCGGAATAAATTGAGCAAACAGCAACACATCCTAAATAATAATAATAAAAAAAATACTGAGTTTGCTTCTTGGCTGCATAATTTATGTTGGCTAAACAATTTGACCTTTTTTCAATTCTAAAACAGTGCAGAAAATCGACATCATTGTCAACTACTTCTTCTGTTTGCTGATTGGCTCGGTTGAAATTCTGCTGGAGGGAATCCAAGTCAATGGGAGAAAGCCGAGCCTGAGCTGTGACGTGCGATTTGATTTGAGAGGAACAGCATACAAAGGCAACGACCAGGCCTAGCAATGTAGGTTTGAACATAAAAGTAGAAATAGAAGTAGGCCCAACATCGAGCCTTGGAGTGCTCCAGACGTTTTGATCTGGTCATTTACAGAGAACTGTAGATAGTAGCATTTAACAAATCTCTAATATATTTTCCAAGAAGTTCTTACTTTCAACAACCCAGTTTGAAAAAATGAAGAAGAAAAAAAAAAAACACATCACCCTTCAGTCCCCTCGTCATCTTCTTTTCAACTCGGACAAAACAAACAGAGACAAGGACGGTCAGCACAACAATGAAACCTGGAAACATGACAGGAAAAAACACCAGAGATTGTGCTATTATAAATATATATAGATATGAGGTATGCAGCTTTAGTATGTTTCAGAATAAACTAAAATTTAATAGAAATCTACAAACATACCCACTCTGGCACCAGTTAAAACCCAGATATTTATTCCAGCCAGTTCACCTGGATATCCTTCAAAAACAATACAAGGGGAAAACTTTTTAATTTTCGCTTAAAGCCACACAATTTGGGGGGCAGTTATGCTTATTCTGTCTTATTTTAGGTCGTGGTTATGAGCTACACATCGTCAAACAGCAGCTATTAGCCACGGTGAAGACGACATATTTACCCGTCTCTGCACAGTTATGAATGACAGGCTCACTGGTTTCAGAACTGAATTTGTTGGAGACTTTGCAAACAAACTCGGCGCCTTTGGTTTCCTCTGCTTTCGTTTCGAACCACCGTCTGTTTTCCTTCACCTTGGCGCCATTCTGAAGCCACTCGTGCTCAACATCAGCAGGCTGCTGCGGGGAAATTAAAACGCAGCTCAAAACGGAAGCCAGGGTGAAAATCACTAGGCGATATATTTGGCTCGTATTGAAATAATTTCCTGTGGTTTGTACATCGACAGGGCCACGTGAGATACTGATTTTGTGTTTTAAATACAGCCAAACAGCAGAGTACTTCAAATGTTTAGGAATAAAGAATGTGACTAATCGTTCTTGAAACTGGATGAGGATTTTTAGGAAACATTCAGAGCTCCACAGAAAGTCTTGTGGTTGTTAGTTAAAAAGACGTAAAAACAAGATCTTCTTACCGCCCCAGAAACACAGTGAAAGATCACGTTTCCGTCCTGACATGATGCTTTTACTTCAGGCTTCTTCACAGGATCTGTGAGGGTTCAAATAGATCAAATACAAGACGATATTATGGAAATATTCTGATATTCTGCATGTTTAAGATCTTCTGGTGGATCGACAACCTGACCCCACAGTTTTAAAGTTTTCCGAGAACTTAATATTTGGACAATAGTGAGGAAATGAAGAAAAAAAAAAAAAATCAAGCGCAAGATTTCAAATGTGAATAGATGTTCAGGAAGCTGTGCAGAAATATTTTTGTACCTACCCAGCACACATAAATTTGTGTCCCTCGTGGTCTGCAGTCTTCCACTTCGATCCAAAACCTCACTAGTGTAAAGTCCTGCTTGGTCCTTCTGCAGATTTGTCAGTTTCAGGGAGCCATCTTGATTAATGTCATCATTTTTCCCAACAACCATCCTCATTGTTCTTCTATAAAATATTACGCTGCCATTTAACTTCCACTTAAGAATGTCAGGAAGTCTTAGTCTGTGTCCCAGAGGAACAGTGAAGTTTCCACCCACTGCAGCAAATTGGTCACAAGCTTTGGATCAGAAAGAAAGAAAGAAAAAAAAAGCAAAAGAAGAGAAGGATTGTTTGAATATGGACACTAGATGGCAGACAACAATCATCTCTAACTCTACCAATGTAGTTTAATAAAGCATGCGAAAACACTGATTGTGATCTATACAAGTAAAGTCAATGTTGTAGTAAATGGACCAAGTCGCCATGGCAGAAACAAAGAAAATGGTCAAAAAAAAAAAAACCAACAAACCCTCCACTAATTTCTGTGAAAATGTGGATTTTCCTTTATTGCAAAGAATACCAGTTGAAGTTATTAACAAACCACTGAAATAGTTTTAAATAGCAGTTTCAGAGATTTTAAAATGGTAAGCTTTGTATTTGAATTCAGCTTGTTTACAGAGGACACTTGATCCCTTTCAGAGTGTGGGAAAAACTCACGGCTGATTAACATATCGCGCTTCATTGGCTATTCACAAGCTTTTGTTATTGGTTTCAGCCAATAAGATGGATGGTTGACAAAGCTCACTGGGTAAAAAGACTAATTTCGAGGCCTGTTTTCTCACTAATATCATTTATATTATTATTATTTTACTCCTGTGTGTTTGACATTATTTCAGAATCTATAAGTAACTCAAACCAGCCACTGGCAGGACTTGTTCCTGGTTTTGTCATGACCAGCTACAAATGAAAATACACACAAACCATCTGAATTATAAGAATAAGGAAAATAATTACGTGTAAATTTGCATAAGGGTCCTTTTGATGGTGCTGTTTTCTATGAGTTTAACTTCACACAAACCTCCAGGAAGTTAATTGAAAATCCTGATATTACATTTGACCAAATATTTGCAGATGGCGATAAGGAATACAGAACACAGCGGCTGTAACTCTAGAAAAGCTCCATAAAATCAACCTGTAGTAACGTTAAAAAAATATTTTCTTATCAGTCTGGTACCTTGTGAGGCGACAGTGGAGCTGCAGAGCAAAAACACGGAGACGACAGAGAGCGACGCCGATGCCTTCATTGCTGTCTTTGGCCGAAAAGAAGAAGTTCCCTGTAACATTTCCTGTAACAACACCTCACATGTCCTGTCAGTGACTCTGTTAGTTTTGAAAGGAAGTGATCCAAAAGGCCCCACATCTGCTTTTATATGGCATCCAAGTATTTTTATTTACTTTTAACATTTCATTCATTACATTTTATTGCTCGTTTCAATTGTACAGATGTTTGTCCAGCACCGGCTGAGCGTATAGAAACATCGTTTGGCTCATGGCTGGTGGTGATGAGGAGGACGATGTTTAGGAAGAGGAGGAAGACGGCGATGATGTTGGCTGCTCGGTGTCGATCCGCTTCAAAGGAAGCTCCACATCATCTGGTCAGTGATTAGAGAGGCAGAAATTATGACTCAAAGCCAAATATTTAGCCAGTTATTTGTGACGTAGTCTCAGTGATGACATTATTTTAATCCTGACAGGAAGTCAGAGGACAACCATCGTTTCTTATAGTTATGATTGTAACTTATTTCTTTATAGATCATTAAGATAATTTCAGATTATTCTAATAAATTCTCCTTTAATCTACAAAGTTCTTATGAACAAATGATTAATAAAGTGAAATAACACGTTACTCTTCAGTTGTTTCTTCCTTTTCCTTTTAACTCGGACACAGCACTCAGTAACGGTGACGGTCAGCAGAAGAACAAAAACTAGAAACATTATAGCACAAGTGTTATTTTTAGGGCCAAATCAACACAGAAATGGTTCAACGAACAAACAAAGCAAAAAAAAAAAACATCGTCTCGAGACATTAAGCTTCAACAAATCTGTACAAATTAATTAGATTTTGCATTTGAAGTCTATATTTTTAGTATTTCTCAGTGTAACATTATCCTGCTTCGATGAAAATAACTAAATAAATAATTAAATGAATATGAATTCAGCTTTTACATATCTTCACAAGATGTNAGCTGAGCGTATAGAAACATCGTTTGGCTCATGGCTGGTGGTGATGAGGAGGACGATGTTTAGGAAGAGGAGGAAGACGGCGATGATGACGGCTGCTCGGTGTCTATCCGCTTCAAAGGAAGCTCCACATCATCTGGTCAGTGATTAGAGAGGCAGGAATTATGACTCAAAGCCAAATATTTAGCCAGTTATTTGTGACGTAGTCTCAGTGAGGAAATTATTTTAATTCTGACAGGAAGTCAGAGGACAAACCATCGTTTCTTACAGTTATGATTGTAACTTATTTCTTTATAGAACATTAAGATAATTTCAGATTATTCTAATAAATTCTCCTTTAATCTACAAAGTTCTTATGAACAAATGATTAATAAAGTGAAATAACACGTTACTCTTCAGTTGTTTCTTCCTTTTCCTTTTAACTTGGACACAGCACTCAGTAATGGTGACGGTCAGCAGAAGAACAAAAACTAGAAACATTATAGCACAACTGTCATTTTTAGGGCCAAATCAACACAGAAATGGTTCAACGAACAAACAAAGCAAAAAAAAAAAACAAAAACAAAACTTTCCTTCATGACCAACATCGTCTCGAGACATTAAGCTTCAACAAATCTGTACAAATTAATTAGATTTTGCATTTGAAGTCTATATTTTTAGTATTTCTCAGTGTAACATTATCCTGCTTCGATGAAAATAACTAAATAAATAATTAAATGAATATGAATTCAGCTTTTACATATTTTCACAAAATGTGCAGCATCTCTACAATGTAGTGCAGTAACTTAGTAACTGATGTCAAAGGAATCTGAAAACGTACCTCCTCCACCACCTAAAACCCAGATATTTATTCCCCACAATTCATCTGGGAGACCTGGGATACCTGGGACACCTTCAAAAACAAAAGAGAAAACAAAAGTTCTTCTGATGACCAGCAATAAAAAACATTTTTTCTATAGACATTATTTACTACTGAGCACTTCTAATCTACACAACCTGTAGTGAAAAAAAAATCTGTTCTTCATTTTGTTTTAGGTAGTAGTTATTATCTGGAGCACATTGAGTAACAGTAGCTTTTAGCCATGGTAACCAAAACATACTTACTTGTAGCACAATCATGAGTGACAGGATCACTGACTTCAAAATTGGCTTCATTGGAAACGTTGCAAGCAAATTTGATGTCTTTAGTTTCTGCAGCTGTCAATGTAAAAGCCGAACCCGTTTTCTTTGTCTGGGCATTGTTCTGAAGCCATTCATACTTTTTGATTTCATTCTTGGATGTCTAAAGGAAAATAAGAATCAAAGACTGATTGGAAAGTTCAAGAAAAAAGCTCAAGAAAAACATAGAAAAAATAGAGTGGGACTGTTCAGAACAATATAAAATGACATTATTTTTTAAAGTCACACAACAGACATTTAACGCAAATCTCAAAGGATCAAAATTAATCATATCTTAATAGTATGCGGTTGCTTTCACTTTGAAAGGGTCATATGAGAAGGAAAGAGCTGGTTTAGCAGATCATTTATGACTGAAAAACTGGAAGAGGACATGTGAATAAGAACTTTAGAAAACAGAGTTAGCATTTAGTCTTTTTGGATTTTTAAAGAGGCAAAACAAGAACTTACCTTATCAGGAATGCATTTAAACATCACGTTTGCTTCTTTACATGTTGCTTCCACTTTAGGCTTCTTCACAAAATCTGAGAAGGTTTTATTGGGCCAAAAATACCAGATGTTATTGAGGGAATATGAAAGATATTACAAAGAAACCGGTGAGCTGCTGAAGTTCTGTTCATGTTTAAGCTCTTCCAGTGGATCAAAACAATAAACTCAGTTTCATAAGAAGACATCAACTTAATTCTTAATATTTTGACATTTTCAATGAGGACATTAAAAAGAAGATCCCCTAGAGGCTGTCAAATATAAATAGTAATGTTTAGTGAACTATAAAAACACATGCAATATTTTGTACCTACCTCGTATACATAAGTGTGTTTTCTTCGTGTCCAGTTGTTTTCCATCGCTATTATGAACCTCAGACATGTAAAATCCTTCTTGGTCCTTCTTCGGATTAGTCAGTTTGAGGGATCCATCATCATTAATGCCATAATTGTTAATGTTACAAGTAGGTTTCTCTGTTGTTGATTTTACAATACATATTACAGCGTCATTAAACTTCCACTTCAGCTTATCAGTCGGTTTCTTTGTGTATCCCAGACGAACACTGAAGCTTCGACCCGTTGCAGCATAGTCGTCACAAACTTTGGATCAGAAAGAAAAGGAATCAGAAGAAGAGCAGGGTTAAGAGAAGATGGAGACTTTATGGACAACAGACAACAATGACCTCATGACCTTCTAAGCCTGAAAGAGAGGTTGCTGGAGCTTTTTTTTTTAATGACTGAATGCAGGTAGTCTTTGAGAATAACCACGAGAATCCAGACCCATTCCAGAACCTGGTTCTATCACCAGAATACAATAATCTCTTTCTGCCTCATTGTTCGGTGTTACCTATTTATTGCAGCTCTGTGGCAAGTCTATACGTAGGTCTAAGTTCTTGTTAACATACATTCAAGCTTGCCCGTTTTAAACGAAAAAGGTTCTGAAGGTGTCAATACTTTTCTGATGCACAGGGTGCAGAAAATGGAGCTACACTAATATTTCTTGCACTCCCTTCATTTAGTGTTTACCTGGGATTCAAAGCCCTCGACTCAAAGTGAAACTCTGCAGCTTTCTGCATTGAATCTTTTGTTTCAGCGTCTCGCCGCTGTTGGATGATGTGTCTTGCAACCTGTTTTCTCTGCCCTGACCACAGAAACTGAGCGGCACACACTCCCAGTGTGCTTTAGTCTTTTATGAAATATTACAGTGCCATCAAATTTCCACTTAAGAGTGTCAAAAGATTTTCCTTTGTTATCCAGAGGAGCGTTGAAGCTTCCGCCCACAGCAACAAACTTATCACAACTTTTGGATCAGAAAGAATAGAGAGAAAATGCAGGCTTCCTAGAAGATGGACACTTTAAAGATGGCAGACATGAATCACCTTGTAGTCCACCAATACACAACACACAAAAACAACTCAATGCAGTCAGTTCTACACTAGAAAAGTCTTAATAGAGGTAAATGTTGGATCAAATTTCCATTAAAGTCTAAAAATACACACAAGTCAGATTAATTATAGGAGCATGGACGAAGTTTACACACAAAAGTCGGAATATGAACTACTTAGTATAAAAACTACTTTTAAAGTCAAAACATTTTCTGTTATGGAAGCTTTGATCATTTGAATGAATAAAATTTATGGAACAGATTCGGTACCTTGGGAGGCGACGGCGGAGCAGCAGA
>NW_006800236.1:548649-550111 GCF_000485575.1 Poecilia formosa
TCGACTGAAAAGAACAACTTGTCATCATCAAGGACATTTCCTGCCGCAACAATTTTACATGCACCAGCTCTAGGTTTTGAGCGGAAGCGGTCCTCAACGCCACAATTTGAGAGCAGTAAAAACAAACAGAGCGGCACCAAAAATTACAGTCCAACAGGCTAATAATGAGATCATCTTCTCAACAGAATAAAAATTGTCAGAAAGGTAAGTCTGTTTATTTCAAACTACTGTCAATCTGCACTCAGAACTCATTAGAAAAGCTGGTAACACTTCAAAACACGACTTTAGGTCTATTTCCATTGCCTGTTTCTAACCACTTCCTGTGGGGTGACATAAATTCTTCCCTCGGTGCAAAAGATTAAAACAAAAAACATTTCAATCATCCTCCTCATTAACCACTTAGTGGTTGCAATTCGATTAAGGTCTTGGAAAAGAAAAGCCTATTTTATGGTAAAATAAACATTGAGAAAAAGTGAAAAGTTTTGTGGTTTTCACGCCTTAAAACTGATTGTCCGAAATGTGCAAGTGAGAAAGAAATTGGTGCAAAAATAACCAGGCTATTTCCTAGAAGATGAAAAACTGCTAACAATGTCAAGGAGGTGAACAACTTCTAGAGATTAGCATGAGTGGAGATGGTTACAGAGTCATCGGCCGCAGGGAGGAAGGATCTCTGATAATGCTGCCTTGTAAAATATCAGATTGGTCAGTGGTCAGAAAAAACCCTGCAAACAGATTTTCTTTTTTCTATCTCAGTTGCAACCCTCTATAGCTCTGCTTTTGCTTTTCATGGAAAATCATGATATTTAGGTAAAACTTAAACCTCCTAGTCAGCACTGATTCCCTGTTTCTCAATCCTTCTGAAATGTCAAAACATTTTCTGAACTGAAGCAGACTTTGCTGCTCTCTAGCTGCTCATAGCAAAACGGGAGCACTTCCATATTTTTATTAAATGCAATCAGTTGGAGGGTTTTCGACAGCATTTGAAGGAATGACAAGTTTACTTTTGGTTTTATTTATTGAGACACAACAAGGCAACAACAAAAATCGCCAAAGAAAGAAACACATAGACCTCAGTTCATCATCGTCGTGAAACTAGTTTGAATCATTATGAATAAAAACTGATTATTTCACATGGAGGGATAAACATACAAAGTGCTTATTTACACCAAGTTTGATGGCCAAAGTTTGCAATTAAAAAAGAAAATCGACATTTATGTTTAAATTAATTAAACATATTTCTGACACAAAAATGTTATGACTTAAAAAAAATGATAAAAAAGGCTGCTGACTGAAATATATGTATAGTTTGAACGCAGAGATTTACATATGATTATAAAAAACGTTCCACTTTGCTAAATGCCATAAAAATAAGAGAGAATTTTAAAGTTATCTTTGAATTAATAAGTGTTTCACCAGCTCTGTCAGGAGGAACAGGTCAAAAGTTCAGCAAACTACAGGAAAC